>NW_007380258.1:3784-27434 GCF_000475195.1 Diaphorina citri | reverse complement strand
TTATTTCATTCCTTAATTCCCAGCCGTTTCTGAGATATAAGCGTGGTTCGCAAATCACGAACCACCCTGTATAGTGGGAAACTACATTTGTGACAATTTCAAGTACAGTTTGGAGATCTGACCCATATTAAGATCTTAAGACCCATATTAAAAAAAATCGCCTTAAAGTAAAATCAAAAGAAGATATAATCCGGTTTTGGGTGTTCAAAGTTACCTCGTTAAGAGATTTCAAAAACACGGCCTTTTACTTTCCATATAGTGGGAAACTACATTTGTGACAATTTCAAGTACAGTTTGGAGATCTGACCCATATTAAGATCTTAAGACCCATATTAAAAAAAAATAGCCTTAAAGTAAAATCAAAATAAGATATAATCCGGTTTTGGGTGTTCAAAGTTACCTCGCTAGAGATTTCAAAAACACGGACTTTTACTTTCCATTTTTTAACCCTTAATACTCTGCACCCTGTACAAATCCATTATAGGAAACACATGAGCTGTTGATACAACTTGCCGGTTAGGTGGGAGGTATGTATATCGGTGAGAACTGAAACATTAAGAAATGTGTTAAACAACTCATTAGCCCGCGGGAGTAAGAGGGAGTGCTGATAGAGCTATATGGGTAATTAGGAAGCAAAGGGGTACGTGGGATGTCTGAAGTACTGGTGAAGTCAAATTTCTCAGAGTAGTGCTTAAGAGGAATTATAAGTCTATAAGAAGAAGAAGAAGAAGAAGAAGAAGAAGAATGCATTTATTATGTTTTGATATTTGATTTCTATACAATAATAATGTGGTGTGTTAAACCTCATTAGCCCGCGGGAGTAAGAGGGAGTGCTGATAGAGCTATATGGGTAATTAGGAAGCAAAGGGGTACGTGGGATGCCTGAAGTACTGGTGAAGTCAAATTTCTCAGAGTAGTGCTCAAGAGGTCTATAAGAAGAAGAATGCATTTATTATGTTTTGATATTTGATTTCTATACAATAATAATAATATCTGTGCCCTAAATCACCAAAGTATGGAAAAGTATCTTACAAGTGTAATTTTTTTTTTTAATACATAACCATTTATTTATTGACAAATACATAGTACAATAATTCAACATCATTAAATAAAATACATGTTATGGTTTACTCTTTGTCCATGGAGCATTTAAAAAAAATTAAAGCTCTGTATCGGACAAAGAGGAGTCTAAGTGTAAAGAAATTATATGTGAGTATAATGGATAATATGTATAAATTAATCAAAAAAGCGAGAAAAAAATATTTTTTGAACTATGGAAAAAGATTAACATCAACTATTGTTGTTATTATAATTATCAACTTGAGATGGTTCGGGCACGTTAAAAGAAGACCGGCAGATCATATGGTCAATAAAGCTCTAAGTATAAATCTACCAAGAAAACATACAAGAGGAAGGCCCAAGCACACCTGGTGGCGGCAACAGAAGAAAAGACTGGAAGAACGTGGACTATCAGAAGCTGACACCCAAAATAGAAGAGCTTATAACCTGCGAACAAGGAGAGCTGACCCTAACAGTGGACACTGATGTAGGATTAAAGCAAGGGAGATATATACTCAAGTAAATTCTACCCCTCACCCAAGACTGAAGTAAATTCTACCCCCCACCTCAATCGGGAACTTTCAGTTTCGAATCAGAGCCACAAAAAGCCACAGGATCTTACATTTTCTGGCCAATTGGACTTTTTTTTGTCCCCGGTCTCCCTGGCTTCAAACTTTTCAAAGTGGACATTCGATTTCAACAAATTTTCTCATCTTTTCTTTATTTTTCAGCACTTCAATCTGGTAAAGGCACAAGCCACCTCCAGGGCGGCAATGTCAAGTCAAGATTAACCATGCATTTCCTTTGCAGGAGGAAAAAAGAAATAAAAAAGTAAGAAGTAAGAAATCTGTTTTCTTCCTCTTTCGGAGAATTAATCTTTCTTATTTTAATTTAATGTAATTTAATTAAGACCCAATTTACAAGTTAAACGTACATTGTACTTTTTGGATTTTGGAGAGCTTTTTTTACGATTCTGGAGTATGACAATTTGACAATGAACTTTCAGTTTCAGCCCTAGGTGTAATCATGGAGTCATGGATGCTGCAAATGCTTGAGCTTTTTTTTTTGCTTAGTCTTTGGGTCACATTTGCATTTCATCATTTTACTACCCCTCATTCTTTAGCCTCATTTTTTTTTTTTTTTTTGACAATGAACTTTCAGTTTCAGCCCTAGGTGTAATCATGGAGTCATGGATGCTGCAAATGCTTGAGCTTTTTTTTTACTTAGTCTTTGTGTCACATTTGCATTTCATCATTTTACTACCCCTCATTCTTTAGCCTCATTTTTTAAATGTTGTTCACAAAATTCATTGTAAGACACAGCTACAACAGCTACATATAACATTGTAGTTAAAAGTTACATTGTAGTTATGGCCAGCCTAGTTAGCTTAGTTGGTAGCGCGTCTGCCTTGTAAGCGCTAGGCCGCGGGTTCGATTCCCGCCCAGGGCGGATTTTATCCTGATGGGATAATGTTCGTTCTCGGAACGGCTGGCTTTCTCGATCCCTCTCTATTCCCCTATCCATTCTTTCAAGCACCAAAATTAAGTCATTGTTCTCCTCCTACCTCCCTTTCTCTAGTTCTTTCCCTCCGTTTTCCCTTACTTTTCGAACATTTTCTTTTCTTCATCCTCTGATCTCACCCATTTTATCGGGATTTTTTGCTGCTTTCTTCCTTCCGCAGGTTCCTTACCCTTATTAACATAAAATTCCACACAAGCTGAAATATTATTTCGGTGGAAAACGCCCGACAAAAAAAAAACGTGGCTGAAATTTCAAATTACCTTTTTTCCTCCCTCCCCTCTCTCCCCCCTCCCACCCTAATTCCTCTCTCCCTCCGTCTCTATTCCCCTATCCATTCTTTCAAGCACCAAAATTAAGTCATTGTTCCCTTCCGATATGTAGATTTTTACCTCAAAATGCAAATTTTTCGCCCCTTCCGCCGTACCCGTTAATTACTTTATCTCCTCCCTTTCTTCCTTTACTCCCGATATGTAGATTTTTACCTCAAAATGCAAATTTTTCGCCCCTTCCGCCGTACCCGTTAATTACTTTATCTCCTCCCTTTCTTCCTTTCTCTTCCCTCTCCTCTTTTCCTTCCCCTGGCTCCTAGTTTATTGTATTACCTCTTCATTTGCGATGTCATTAACCTGTTGGGTGCTCGTGTGACAAATGTGGCAATATCGTGGCGACAGCACATCGGTGAGGTTGTTCCGCTCGGGTGTAAGGTACATTTCTAGATTTTCTAGTCCTAAAAAAACTTTGTACTCGTAATTTTGATATGAATCTGAAACCTCTGTACTTCTTCTGTAGATAAGTATGTAGATATCTTTACAAATTTACAATTTTGAAGGGAAGTCTGAGATATGAGTTACTAGGGCCAGAAGAGGTTTAGAGAAAAAAGCTCTTGGTTCTCTTTCTCGTCCCTCCCTTTCTCCCTCCTATGGATTTCTCCCTTTTCTCCCTCCCGGAGAGTTCTCCCTCTCACAGTAATAAGTTATCTCATTTACCTAATGATAATGATCTGGGATCTTTGCCTTTTCTTTTTGTTTTCTCCCACGATTTTGTGAGAGAAAGGTAAAAGTACCCACAATAAGTCCCTTGAATATTCTAGTGCTCTTCAAAGCTCTTGTCTCTCTAACCTCTGGTCTTGAAACATTTACCTTTACTTTAATACTGGGTGTTGTTGATCTTTTGACTTTTAGTCGTAGCTTTAGCCATGTTGTATTCTTATATTCTTACCCCTAAGTGTATGAAGCTCAGATTTTGTGTAACTTGCAAGCGCTAGGACGCGGGTTCGATTCCCGCCCGGCGCGGATTTTATCCTGAACGGATAACGTTCTTTCTCGGAACGGCGATCCTGTCTTCCTTTTCTATTTGATTTTGGACGATAAGACCTTAGCAGTTACAGTTCCCTCTATCAAACCTCCTGAAAAAAAGTCCTTTGTGAAAATTTTGTGCTGTGTGCCATTATACTTCTTACCGTTAAAGTTCAGTGGACGTGTTTAACAGATATAATGTTCATTGAGCCCCCCCCATGCTCCCCTAACTGTCTCCTCCACCTATAATGTCTTCAAAGTTATGCATAGATATTTTTATGGCATTTAATTCTTCCTTTGGAGGAAAAAAAAATAACCTCGCTCAGCCTGAGTCGGCCCAGGAAGAGCACATATTATGGTCACCCATCCGTGTACCATCCACGCGTAATGTTGCTTATCTTCAGAGATCCATCGGTACATAACTGTTGCAATCAGCCTGCCATAGCCCCTGCGCTGGCTAATCTCGTTTTCTCTATTTCTCCCCGTTCAGCGTGACAGAAATATTTCTCAACTTTTCATATCTCCGTTTGATGACGTCATAAAACGAAGAATCCCACGTTCATGTATGCAAACGAAGGTGATAAAAATAATAAAAACGAAACTGATGAAGAAGAGGGAGAAAAGTAGACAAAAGAGAAAACGATTGGGCCAGATTGGTAGGCGGCTCAGCGGCTGAAAAGATTGCCAGTTTTCCGATTTTAAAACATTCATAGGTGCAAATTTCGTAGACTTTAATCTTAAGACCTCACTATCGTTTGGTCAAAAAGGCATGGTGCGCCCGTTTGTGTATTTTGTAAAATAACTTGACAAACGAAGAAAAAAATTACTTGCGGCGCAACCCTTGACCTTCTTTTTGCTCTTAGTATGTTAAGGCGGTCTCTTCCTGATCCCTTGTGTGCCGCGTCCATGCTCTTAGTAGGTGACTCCATGTTGTTCTCCATGTTTAAAGTTGTCCTTCGGTTCTCGAAAGTTCATACCTTTTACTGGAGAGTCTGTACTTGATTTTTGTTCTGTCAGGCTATCTGCTATCAAATCGACCTTTGTCTTTTTGTATGAGTCTTGTTAGAGCCGCTTTTCCACTCAACAATGAAAATAAAAAAGAGGTTAAATAACGCGAGAGCGCGGGGGGATAAAAACCTAAAGAAGGAATATAAACAGGACTCCTCTCCTGGCGAGCTATTTCATCTACAGATTTAATGTTGGAGTGCATGTGGACCTCACGCATAGCTCCCCTTAAAATAATTGCTGTTCCATTTTTTTTTTTTTTTTTTACTGTTTTCATTTACCCCAGAAAACCCTACTTACTGCTCTGTACTCTCTCTTAGGTTACAATCCGGTGCGGTGATTGCTTGGCAACAGCAGTTTCTTCTTCTCCATTCATTCCAATCTCACTTGAGCTAGTCGTCGCTTCAGCCCCATCATGTATGTATGTGGTTCTGGCATCCCATATCGGTCTTCACATCTCTAATAGGAACCTTACACAATCATTAGTAATGCCATTATTTCCAAGTAATGATGATGAAAAATCAGAAAATCCGGAATTCCATCATTAGTAATGACATTACTAATGATCATGTAAGGTACCTATTATGTACTCCTCCCTGAGTACTTGTTAACAACTGATCCATTGTTTTAATTCTACCTCCTAACGTTTCTAATGAGCTTTTTATTATCTCCTTGTTTCAGGTATGTGGAAAGGGAGTTTTGACGTATATGACAAGTCATTGGAACTCACATTCCTCCGGCAATTACAGGTAACTGAAGTAAATAAAATGGGGGGTAGAAATCTAATTTTTAATTCTATCTCCTAACGTTTCTAATGAGCTTTTTATTATCTCCTTGTTTCAGGTATGTGGAAAGGGAGTTTTGACGTATATGACAGGACAAGTTATTGGAACTCACATTCCTCCGGCAATTACAGGTAACTGAAGTAAATCAAATCGGGGGTAGAAATCTAATATTGGAGAGGATAAGAAGCTATGTGCAATTTAAACGCAGTCAGCAAGGTACATCGCTATCATGGCATTTATGTTTAAAATATTTATACAAATTAAAAAAAAAATCCTAAATAGGTATAAAGCTCCTCTTTTCCATGTAAATCAGTGGGGAATATTAGGAAATTAAAAAAAAAATCCTAAATACAAAGCTCCTCTTTTCCATGTAAATCAGTGGGGAATATTAGATATAGGACGTTCAGGGGAGGGGGAAAATCAGTTAGTCCACTAGCAAATCCTTTTAAAAGTATTTTAATCTGAGGTTGGCAAGGCCGATTTCACAAAATTACTATCTAAATTGCAGGCAAAAAAATAAATAATTAAAAGAAAATCAGTTAGTCAACTGGCAAATCCTTTTAGCAGGGTCCATTTCCCAAGAACAGAAGTTTATAGGTAGGTACTTGCCTAGTCTTTTGTGAGGTAGATAATGTCCCTAAAAGCTAAATCCTTCCTTTTGTTCCAATTTTAGTCCCTGCACTGCGATATAACTTTGGTAAAGCGGGGACAAATAAGAGAAAAAAGTTAAAAAAAAGGTTCGTAAAAAAGGTCACACACGAAAGCCAGCGCGAGTAAAAATTAATTTTGAAACTTTTTTTTTATGTGATTAAATTTTATGATCGCTAACTACATTACAAAGTTGTCAGGGATAAAAACGTGAGTATCTCTCTCTCTCGATGACGTCATAAAACGAAGAATCCCACGTTCATGTATGCAAACGAAGGTGATAAAAATAATAAAAACGAAACTGATGAAGAAGAGGGAGAAAAGTAGACAAAAGAGAAAACGATTGGGACAGATTGGTAGGCGGCTCAGCGGCTGAAAAGATTGCCAGTTTTCCGATTTTAAAACATTCATAGGTGCAAATTTCGTAGATTTTAATCTTAAGACCTCACTATCGTTTGGTCAAAAAGGCATGGTGCGCCAGTTTGTGTATTTTGTAAAATAACTTGACAAACGAAGAAAAAAATTACCTGCGGCGCAACCCTTGACCTTCTTTTTGCTCTTAGTAGGTGACTCCATGTTTAAAGTAGTCCTTCGGGTCTCCAAAGATCATACCTTTTACCCACGTTCATGTATGCAAACGAAGGTGATAAAAATAATAAAAACGAAACTGATGAAGAAGAGGGCGAAAAGTAGACAAAAGAGAAAACGATTGGGACAGATTGGGGGGCGGCTGAAAATTTTCAATTTTTTCCTTCTTTAGGGCTGGCACTTTAAATATTGATAGATACATGCAGGACTTAGGTCTTAAAGGAATTAAAGGCATCATGGTGTGATTGTTATGCCAGTTTGTGTATTTTGTAAAATAACTTGACAAACGAAGAAAAAAATTACCTGCGGCGCAACCCTTGACCTTTTTTTTTTTGCTCTTAGTAGGTGACTCCATGTTGTTCTTCATGTTTAAAGTTGTCCTTCGGGTCTCCAAAGTTCATACCTTTTACTGGAGAGTCTGTACTTGATTTTTGAACTTTCTGTCAGGCCATCTGCTATCAAATCGACCTTTGTCTCTTTGTATGAGTCTTGTTAGAGCCGCTTTTCCACTCAACAATGAAAATAAAAAAGAGGTTAAATAACGCGAGAGCGCGGGGGGATAAAAACTTAAAGAAGGAATATAAACAGGACTCCTCTCCTGGCGAGCTATTTTGAGCACTAAAGATCCTCTGAAAGGGAAATATTTAAATCCTTTTGCTCCTTTTTTCCCCTTTTCTTCCCTTTTTTTCATCGTCTCTCGCGAAGATTTCCCCGCCTTTTTCTTGTTCTCGCAATCCGCAAAGGTCAGTGGGGGCACTCCGTAATCTTTTCAGTACCTATTTTGTTCTTTTTATTTTCGCCCCCTCGTCTCCCTCTCCCTTCTCCTCTGCTCTCACTCTCATTCGTTCTCCACAATGTGGAAAATACCTATATTTTTCCTCCCTTCTTAAAATTCATTTTGTATGCATCAGATTTGTATAGGTATAAATAGGTCCTTCCTTGTTCCAGTATAAATACTTTCTACTTCCCCTTCAGACAATTTCCAAAGGTTTGTTCAAAGAATCAAGGTTTTCATGATTTTCTTTCTTTGGGTATTAAAAAACTCGAGATGATGCTCTCCTTTTTCTTCTTCTCTTTCTCCTCCTCCCTTATAGAATGTCCTGAGGAAGGCCCAAGCACACCTGGTGGCGGCAACAGAAGAAAAGACTGGAAGAAAGTGGACTATCAGAAGCTGACACCCAAAATAGAAGAGCTTATCATCTGCGAACAAGGAGAGCTGACCCTAACAGTGGACACTGATGTATGTAGGACAAGGGAGATATATACTCGAGTAAATTCTACCCCTCACCCAAGTCTGAAGTAAATTCTACCCCCCACCTCAATCGGGAACTTTCAGTTTCGAATCAGAGCCACAGGATCTTACATTTTCTGGCCAATTGGACTTTTTAAAGATCCTCTGAAAGGGAAATATTTAAATCCTTTTGCTCCTTTTTTCCCCTTTTCTTCCCTTTTTTTCATCGTCTCTCGCGAAGATTCCCCGCCTTTTTCTTGTTCTCACAATCCGCAAAGGTCAGTGGGGGCACTCCGTAATCTTTTCAGTACCTATTTTGTTCTTTATATTTTCGCCCCCTCGTCTCCCTCTCCCTCCTCCTCTGCTCTCACTCTCATTTGTTCTCCACAATGTGTATTTTGTTCTTTTTATTTTCGCCCCCTCGTCTCCCTCTCCCTTCTCCTCTGCTCTCACTCTCATTCGTTCTCCACAATGTGGAAAATGAAAATACCTAGATTTTCATCCCTTCTTAAAATTCATTTTGTATGCAGATTTGTATAGGTATAAATAGGTCCTTCCTTGTTCCAGTATAAATACTTTCTACTTCCCCTTCAGACAATTTTCAAAGGTTTGTTCAAAGAATCAAGGTTTTCATGATTTTCTTTCTTTGGGTATTAAAAAAACTCGAGATGATGCTCTCCTTTTTCTTCTTCTCTTTCTCCTCCTCCCTTTTAGAATGTCCTGAAATGTCAAAAAATTTCATGAAAATTTTACTATGCGAGGTAAAATCATGATCATGATAATAAAACCGAAAAAAATACTTCACATATTCCCACACAAGCTGAAATATATTATTTTGGTGGAAAACGCCCGCGAGAAAGGTAATAATGACTCCCTCATAACCACCCTGTCCCTCCTCTGTCTTGTCCTTTCCTAACCTCCCTCTCCTCCTCCTCCTCCTCCTCCTCCTCTTACTCCTCTTCCTACTCTTCTCTTCTCTTATTTTCTTCCCACAATCCTCCACCTGTCCTTTTCTAACCTCCTTTTCCCCTCTTCTCCTGTCTTCTCGTTTTCTACTCCTCCTCTGTCTTGTCCTTTCCCAACCCTTTCTCATTGTCCTTTTCTAACCTCCTTTTCCCCTCTTCTCCTGTCTTCTCGTTTTCTACTCCTCCTCTGTCTTGTCCTTTCCCAACCCTTTCTCATCCTCCTCCTCCTCCTCCTCCTCCTATTAACTCTTCTTCCTATCCTCCACCTGTCCTTTCCCCTTCTTCCCCTAGTCTCCTGTCTTCTTGTTCCTCCCTCTCATTATCTCTTTTTCCTTCTTCTATCCTGTCGTTTTCTAACCTCTCCTTCCCCGATTCTCTTGTCCTCTCCTTTTCTCCTTCTGCTAATCTCCTGTTCTGTCCTTTTCTCTCCCCCCCTCTTTAACTCCTCCCATTCTCCTTTTCTCCCTCCCCTACTCTTCCTAACCTCTTTTTGTCTCCTCTTCTCTATCCCTTCCTCTCCTCATTTGCTTCACCTTTTCTATTTCTTCTTCCCTTCCCTACTATTTCTTTTACTGTTTCTATTCTCTCTCCCTTTGTCTTCATTAGTGTTTCTTTCCCTCTCTTATCACCATTTCTCTCTCTTATCACCATCTCTCTTTCTCTTCCTCTCTTCTCCATCTTATTCATTTGTCTAGCCCTCTCCTTCCTTGCTTGGCTATCTTCCCTTATTTCCTAGTCTGGAGAAATTATCAGCATTTTCCAACTCTGGTGCTGTTGTTTTTTTTACACGTAGTTCGTTCGTTTGTTTTTGTTTTTTTTTTTTGTTTTTTTTTTTTTTATCTTCCTGTGATGACTACGTGAGTTTTTTTTTTTTTTTTTTTTTTGTTTTTTTTTTTTTTATCTTCCTGTGATGACTACGTGAGGACATCATGAAATCAGTGCGTTCTGTTGCAACGCTCTATTACACTCTCTCTGTTTTTATTTATTTTTTTTTTATAGAGAGAGAGAGAGAGGGAGGGAGGAATTTCTCAGGGCAGCGAGGTAATTATGGAGGTGTCAGTTCATGAGAAGTCCTGAGTTCCTGACCCAACCAAGAAACTTTTCGTGCAAACTGAAATTTTCATGTGTTTTTAGCTATCACTACACGAGACCTGGTTTTAGACTGCTAGGGTAAACGGACTTTTTAGTCTCATTTGAGAAGGATAAACAAAGAATATTCCTCGGAGTTATAGGCTATTTTTGGAAGAAAATCTGATCCTCCCTTTTCTTCTCCGTCCAATTCCTTAGATCTTAGAACCTCTAGGAGTAGGACTGCCCAAACCCCTTTTTTTTTTTTTTTTTTTTTTTTTTTTTAGAGAGAGAGAGAGAGAGAGAGAGGAATTTTTCAGGGCGGCGAGGTAATTATGGAGGTGTCAGTTCATGAGAAGTCCTGAGTTCCTGACCCTACCAAGAAACTTTTCGTGCAAACTGAAATTTTCATGTGTTTTTAGCTATCACTACACGAGACCTGGTTTTAGACTGTCTCATTTGAGAGGGACTTTTCAGTCTCATTTGAGAAGGATAAACAAAGAATATTCCTCGGAGGTATAGGCTATTTTTGGAAGAAAATCTGATCCTCCCTTTTCTTCTCCGTCCAATTCCTTAGATCTTAGAACGTCTAGGAGTAGGACTCTTTGATTCTCGAAGAAATCCTGTATCCTATTCCATTGAAGGAAGCGAAGGAAAAACACACTCTTGATTTCTTGTTTCTCCGTTTTTATCCTCTCTCCAGGCATCTCAAGCTTCCAATAGTCTTTAGTTTTTAATCTGTTTTTATTTGACAGGTTGAGAAAAGGTTATTGCAGAATATTGTCGAAAATCACATCATATAAAACTGTTTCTTTTCCTACTCAGTTTCCCTTCTCTTTCCCCTTATACCTCCTACCCTTCCTCCTCCACCTCCCCCTCCTCTTCTATACATTCTCCTCTTCACCCCTCTTCTTCCTCCTCATTCTCTTCCTCCTCCTCCACATTCTCTTTCTCCTTCTCCTTCCTCGCCTCTTCTTTCTTTCTCCATTCCTTATCAGTCTTCCCTTCCCATCTGTCATCCTCTCGGTCTCCCTCAATCTTGTCTCTCCCCTTCGTCTCCTTCTCCCTTTTAACCCCTTCGTTCTCTCCCTCCTCCGTTTAACTCCTTGTCTATTTTAACCCATTGACATGAGGGTTTCATATTAACGGCGCCAATCGTCCCCAGGGAAGAAAACTTGAAGAATCTTGTGAAACTTGTTTCCACCGGAAAAGTTGTGTTTTATGATGGAGGTGGAGGCTTCCAACATTAATAGGGAACTCTACCAGTCTACCTGTTATTGGTGGTATGTAGACTCTTGTGAAGAAACCTAACTGTTACTACAGGCGACATTTCATCATTTTTGAAATTACCAGTAAAGACACTTAAACCATGTCATCATTTTTGAAATTACCAGTAAAGACACTTAGGCCATGTCATCATTTTTGAAATTACCAGTAAAGACACTTAGGCCATGAAAGGATCCCAGATATTGCTTCTGGACGTCCAAAAGGTTTTAACTCCCAATCTTTCCATCTTTCCAACACTGTGAGACCAATCCTAAAAGCAGTGGTGTTTCCTGTAATAAGCGCGATTTTCTTTTCTTCCAATGAGAACCATACAAGATGTATAGCAAAAGGTAATGATAAAGGTGAAGACGTTCTGGTTTCTTTGAAAAATGAATTTGAAACTTCACAAACTTGCGACGAGGAACAGAATTGAGAATTAATGGATACAAAAGTGCAAATCTTTCCATCTTTCCAACACTGTGAGACCAATCCTAAAAGCAGTGGTGTTTCCTGTAATAAGCGCGATTTTCTTTTCTTCCAATGAAATAGCCTATTTATTTTGCATGATATCTAGCAAAGTAGAGGCAATAAAAAAAGAGGCTAAAAACGAAAAGAAAGGAACCAGGTCCGGAAGTCGAACCGGCTGTACCTCCGGCTACCGGATGTCATTAGAAGGTATAGTCGTAAAAAAAAAACATCAAGAATTTTGCAAGTGCCAAAATAACAATAATCGTAAATATGGCTCGTGCAGTCCTATGTACAGGGTGTGTCAAAAGATTCAAGAGATTGACGATTTTTTTCGATTAATGCCAAATATTGATTCCACCGGCACCTGTTGTTGATTTATCTGTGCCAAACACTACCCCTGGGACATATCTAACAAAAATGTTATTTAAAGGTTCAACTATATCATGTCACGTTAGCTCATGGAGAGTCAGGTCAGAAAGATGTGTGTGTCAAAAGATTCAAGAGATTGACGACTTTTTCGATTAATGCCAAATTTTGATTCCACCGGCACCTGTTGTTGATTTATCCGTGCCAAACACTACCCCTGGGACATATCTAACAAAAATGTGATTTAAAGGTTCAACTATCATGTCACGTTAGCTCATGGAGAGTCAGGTCAGAAAGATGTAGTTCAAAGTTTCAACATAATAATGAAGGTAATTTCGTTCATGATAGCCACATTGCCCTCACTACATTTAGAAACAGCTTTTTTTATACACAAATACTGAGACTAACGAGTCTAACCACACATAACCTCCTTCATTTAAAACACCTTGTATCTGTAGACTTGGGGCTGAAGTAGCAACACCATTCGTGTTATGTAAATTAAGCCACCCTGTATGTTTACATCCCGAAAAAAAAAAAGAACCCATTAACATAAATATGGCAGCGAGGTAATTATGGAGGTGTCAGTTCATGAGAAGTCCTGAGTTCCTGACCCAACCAAGAAACTTTTCGTGCAAACTGAAATTTCCATGTGTTTTTTTAGCTATCACTACACGAGACCTGGTTTTAGACTGCTAGGGTAAAGGCACTTTTTAGTCTCATTTGCGAAGGATAAACAAAGAATATTCCTCGGAAGTATAGGCTATTTTTGGAAGAAAATCTGATCCTCCCTTTTCTTCTCCGTCTAATGCCTTAGATCTTAGAACCTCTAGGAGTAGGACTCTTTTATTCTCGAAGAAATCTGTATCCTATTCCATTGAAGGAAGCGAAGGAAAAACACACTCTTGATTTCTTGTTTCTCCGTTTTTTATCCTCTCTCCAGGAATCTCAAGCTTCCATGCTTCCAATAGTCTTTAGTTTTTAATCTGTTTTTATTTGACAGGTTGAGAAAAGGTTATTGCAGAATATTGTCGAAAATCACATCATATAAAACTGTATCTTTTCCTACTCAGTTTCCCTTCTCTTTCCCCTTATACCTCCTACCCTTCCTCCTCCACCTCCCCCTCCTCTTCTACGCGTTCCTCTTCACCCCTCTTCTTCCTCCTCATTCTCTTCCTCCTCCTCCTCCTCCACATTCTCTTTCTCCTTCTCCTTCCTCGCCTCTTCTTTCTTTCTCCATTCCTTATCAGTCTTCCCTTCCCATCTGTCATCCTCTCGGTCTCCCTCAATCTTGTCTCCCCCCTTCGTCTCCTTCTCCCTTTTAACCCCTTCGTTCTCCCCCTCCTCCGTTTAACTCCTTGTCTATTTTAACCCATTGACATGAGGGTTTCATATTATCGGCGCCAATCGACCCCAGGGAAGAAAACTTGAAGAAACTTGTGAAACTTGTGTTCCACCGGAAAAGTTGTGTTTTATGATGGAGGTGGAGGCCTCGTACAATTAGAGAGCGGACTCAGGTATTCATTTTAACTTCTAAGGGTGCTTCCTCTGCCTAAGAAGAGAGATGCTGGTGAAAATCTCTTTTTGTTTGGTCTATCTACATCTATAGATTTAATGTTGGAGTGTATGTGGACCTCACGTATAGCTCCCCTTAAAATTATTGCTGTTCCATTTTTTTATTATTATTTTTTTTTACTGTTTTCATTTACCCCAGAAAACCCTACTGCTCTGTACTATCTATCCGGTGCGGTGATTGCTTGGCAACAGCAGTTTCTTCTTCTCCATTCATTTCAAATAATTTCAATCTCACTTGAGCTAGTCGTCGCTTCAGCTTCATGTATGTATGTGGTTCTGGCATCTTATATCGGTCTCCACATCTCCTATGTACTCCTCCCTGAGTACTTGTTGACAACTGAACCATTGTTTTAATTCTATCTCCTAACGTTTCTAATGAGCTTTTTATTATCTCCTTGTTTCAGGTATGTGGAAAGGGAGTTCTGACCTATATGACAAGTTATTGAAACTCACATTCCTCCGGCAATTACAGGTAACTGAAGTAAATCAAATCGGAGGTAGAAATCTAATATTGGAGAGGATAAGAAGCTATGTGCAATTTAAACGCAGTCAGGTACATCGCTTTCATGGCATTTATGTTTAAAATATTTATACAAATTAAAAAAAAAATCCTAAATACAAAGCTCCTCTTTTCCATGTAAATCAGTGGGGAATATTAGATATAGGACGTTCAGGGGAGGGGAAAATCAGTTAGTCCACTAGCAAATCCTTTTGAAAGTATTTTAATCTGAGGTTGGCAAGGCCGATTTCACAAAATTACTATCTAAATTGCAGGCAAAAAAATAAATAATTAAAAGAAAATCAGTTAAATCCTTTTAGCAGGGTCCATTTCACAAGAACAGAAGTTTATAGGTAGGTACTTGCCTAGTCTTTTGTGAGGTAGATAATGTCCCTAATGGCCTAATAGCTAAGTCCTTCCTTTTGTTCCAATTTTAGTCCCTGCCCTGCGAAATAACTTTGGTAAAGCGGGGGACAAATAAGAGAAAAAAGTTAAAAAAAGGTTCGTAAAAAAGGTCACACACGAAAGCCAGCGCGAGTAAAAATTAATTTTGAAACTTTTTAATCTTATGGTGAAATGAAGAATTTGGCAATGCATCGTGAACAGTGGCTACACCGACAAGGCAATGCCTTTAGTCAATGATGATGACCTACAAGATGATTTTAATTTTCTCTTGTTTTTTTCCCTTTTTTAATTCAACTATTTAAAATTTTTTTTTTTTTTTTTTTTTTTTTTTTCGCGTTGAGAGGAAATATTAATTTCTTGTTACACCATACCGAAATGACATCTACGTATCTATATATCTATTTGCATAAGAATTCCGCACAGACAAAAAGGAGGGGGGAAGAGAGAGAGAGGTTTTTATTTTGCCTAATGATGATGATTTTTTACTTCTTTTCTGTCTTGGCGTTTGAATACTTGCTCTTTTTTCACGGTGTTGTGGGTTTTTAGGTGGGTTGGGGTTTTTGAGGGTTTCAGGTTTTTCTCAAAAAGTGAAAATGCTTTTTGAGTTGATTTAGAACGTCGAAATTTCATGTTTTATGGTATACCCAGGTTGGGATGATTGAAGCCAGGATCCCTTACAGTGAAGGCTATATAAGAACCAGTTTTGCAGGGTGTTTTGTTTTTAGGTTGTTTGCGTATTCCAAGCTTTTTGCTGACACCCAATCCAAATCTTGTAGTACCCTACTAAAGCAGTTTTCCACTCCTGTAGGTAAAAATTAAATTTCGGGAGGGCATGTTGGAGTGCTTAAAATTCGATTCCACATAAAGTTCAATTTCAATGGTTCTTTCTTTCAATAAAAAGCAGGCGCCCGGAAACGGAGTGCTTAAAATTCGATTCCACATAAAGTTCAATTTCAATGGTTCTTTCTCAATAGAAAACTGGCGCCCGGAAAGCGGAAAGTCACCGGAACTCATCCGTAAGGTAAAGTGGAACCGCTTGAAACAAGGTTTTCCAAAGACACTCCCGTTGAGGTCATAAAACGTGAACCGTCATCAAGGTTTTGAGAATTTATTAAAATGAACTTTCCTTGAGGATATTTTTATTACCTCCCGAGAAAAAGGAAGAAAAAAAATAATAAAAGGGGAAAAACGGGAATAAAAAGAAAAGCCATTTGTATGCAAAGGTATAAATGGTTTAAAATGGGCCCTTATTGCTTGCTTACTGCTCTAATATACACGCCCCAGGGGCGACCGATTTTAAAACCTTGAGGGCGAATTTTGCTTATTTTTATTTCATAAATGGACTATTGTATATTTAAAATGGCCTTTTGATGAGAGGTAAATTTTTTGTCTTTGTGAAAAAGTTAGCGTCTAAAATCGAAGTAAGTACATAGGTACCTAATACCTAACTTGAAAGGTTCTATAGTATAGATGTATAGAAAATTAATTTTTGCTATAGGTATGTCCTTTGCAATACGAGTGCAATTTTTTCTCAACTGGGAATCGTAGCAGGGTCCTTCTGTTAACCATAGGCAAATTAACGGGAAATGTCATCACAGGCTAAGGGCTGTTAATCCAACAGCCTGTTGACTTCCATTTGATTTGTATAGCCTTAATAGGGTTGTTGAGCTAACAGGCTGTTGGGGGCCAAAAAGTAAGTTGGTGAAACCCAACCTAAGCCTCATCACTCCTGTCACGTGGGTTAAGCAACGTCGGGCAGGGAGGGTGACGGAATTTTCCCCGCAAGCTTTGAAATTATAAATCCTTGCCTGTCTCAACATTCGAAGATGTTCAAATAGACTTAAGACATAATAATCATATAAAATCATTTTATCGTCCGACCATTTATTTTAATAATAAAAATATATTGCTCAGCAAATTTTTGTTCCTATTATTACCTTTTGACTGAAAAACGGTGGGGGCAGGGAGGGATGGGAGAGAGAAATATGGGGAGGGGGTGGGAATGGGAAGGAGGAATTTGTAGGATGTTATTACGACTTGATGCACTCGAATAAAAAAAAACTACTTGTGGAGAGAGGAAAAGGAAATAAAAAATTCAATCTTGATAATTGTGAAAAATATTGAAGAATGGTTTGATTAACTCTCTGACGAACGGAAGTTTTATTGTAGTTTAACTCGGCTTGAACTTACCTACTATAAAAGGTAGCTATTATATCACTGTAGGCTGATCGTATGTAGAAAACTCCCGCCAGATTTATCAGAGAAGGCAGTAGGGACATCCTGATTAAGATAATCCATATCGATTAAGTTCATTTATTATTTTACCTGATGAATTTTGAATATAACCTAATTGTGAAAAATATTGAAGAACTACCTACATAACTCTGACGAACGGAAGTTTTACTGTAGTTAGTTCAAAGCGGCTTTGAACTTATTATACCTAAAAGGTAGCTATTCTATCACTATTAGGCTGATCTTATGTAGGTAGGTACATACTTGAACTAAATTCTTATCTGGATGAACGTGTAGAAACTAGAAAATTTACGCCTGGATTTACAGAGAAATTAGTCTTTAGGGTAAAGACTTTACCCAACAAAGCGGCTTTGAACTTATTATACCTAAAAGGTAGCTATTCTATCACTATTAGGCTGATCTTATGTAGGTATTAGGTACATACTTGAACTAAATTCTTATCTGGATGAACGTGTAGAAAATAGAAAATTTACGCCTGGATTTACAGAGAAATTAGTCTTTAGGTGTGACTTCTCAACTGGGAATCGTAGCAGGGTCCTTCTGTTAACCATAGGCAAATTAACGGGAAATGTCATCACAGGCTAAGGGCTGTTAATCCAATAGCCTGTTGAGTTCCATTTGATTTGTATAGCCTTAATAGGGTTGTTGAGCTAACAGGCTGTTGGGGGCCAAAAAGTAAGCCTCATCACTTCTGTCACGTGGGTTAAGCAACGTCGGGCAGGGAGGGTGACGGAATTTTCCCCACAAACTTTGAAATTATAAATCCTTGCCTGTCTCAACATTCGAAGATGTTCAAATAGACTTAAGACATAATAATCATATAAAATCATTTTATCGTCCGACCATTTATTTTAATAATAAAAATATATTGCTCAGCAAATTTTTGTTCCTATTATTACCTTTTGACTGAAAAACGGTGTGGGCAGGGATGGGAGAGAGGAATATGGGGAGGGGGTGGGAGTGGGAAGGAGGAATTTGTAGGATGTTATTACGACTTGATGCACTCGAATAAAAAAACTACTTGTGGAGAGAGAGGAAAAAGGAAATAAAAAATTCAATCTTGATGGGTGGGAGTGGGAAGGAGGAATTTGTAGGATGTTATTACGACTTGATGCACTCGAATAAAAAAACTACTTGTGGAGAGAGAGGAAAAGGAAATAAAAAATTCAATCTTGATAATTGTGAAAAATATTGAAGAACTACCTACATAACTCTGACGAACGGAAGTTTTACTGTAGTTAGTTCAAAGCGGCTTGGAACTTATTATACCTAAAAGGTAGCTATTCTATCACTATTAGGCTGATCCTATGTAGGTAGGTACATACTTGAACTAAATTCTTATCTGGATGAACGTGTAGAAACTAGAAAATTTACGCCTGGATTTACAGAGAAATTGGTCTTTAGGGTAAAGACTCTACCCACCGATCAAGATAATCTATAAATCTATATCGATCAAGTTCATTTATTATTTTACCTGATAAATTTTGAATACGTATAGCCTATGAGCGTACCTGGAATATCATTCGAATTGGTTGAAGTAAATTCTCACATTTACAGCATTGTTGAAGAAAACAAGAGCACTTTCCTTTACCCAACGATCAAGATAATCTATAAATCTATATCGATCAAGTTCATTTATTATTTTACCTGATAAATTTTGAATACGTATAGCTTATGAGCGTACCTGGAATATCATTCGAATTGGTTGAAGTAAATTCTCACATTTACATCATTGTTGAAGAAAACAAGAGCACTTTTCTTCTTTCCCTTTTCCCCGATAAGGTAGGGGTTGAAATGAAAAGAGTTATTACTCAAATCGATGTTAAGTTTATGTTTACATTTCCCAGTAATAAGTAAGTAAGTACTAAGTATGATAAATACCTTTTTTTTCCTTACACATAAAAACTTTTCTTTCAGTACCTTTTACAAGTAACTCCTCTTGCAATGAAATTTTCAGCTTTTCCCCCCCGCACTTTCCCCTTTGTGTTTAGAACCTTTGAAAAAAAGAGAGGGATTAAAAAGAGCCCCGATAAGGTAGGGGTTGAAATGAAAAGAGTTATTACTCAAATCGATGTTAAGTTTATGTTTACATTTCCCAGCAATAAGTAAGTACTAAGTATGATAAATACCTTTTTTTCCCTTACACATAAAAACTTTTCTTTCAGTACCTTTCACAAGTAACTCCTCTTGCAATGAAATTTTCAGCTTTTTCCCCCGATAAGGTAGGGGTTGAAATGAAAAGAGTTATTACTCAAATCGATGTTAAGTTTATGTTTACATTTCCCAGCAATAAGTAAGTAAGTACTAAGTATGATAAATACCTTTTTTTCCCTTACACATAAAAACTTTTCTTTCGGTACCTTTCACAAGTAACTCCTCTTGCAATGAAATTTTCAGCTTTTTCCCCCGCACTTTCCCCTTTGTATTTAGAACCTTTGAAAAAAAGAGAGGGATTAAAAAGAACACGAGAGTTTTTATTATTTTTGCATTGTTTATTTCTCTCCTGGAGAGACTTTTTGGGAAGCTTTTTCCCCCGCACTTTCCCCTTTGTATTTAGAACCTTTGAAAAAAAGAGAGGGATTAAAAAGAACACGAGAGTTTTTATTATTTCTGCATTGTTTATTTCTCTCCTGGAGAGACTTTTTGGGAGGAAAAAGTAAACAAAGGTTAAATCTATCTTTTATTGAGAAGATTAGTATTGGACTACATGAATACATTTTGTTTGCAAGTTACTTTCAACTTTCGGTGTTTCTATTTGCAAGTACCTACCAACCTTTCCTTTTCAATCTCATGTTTCCTAGCAAGGCAGAATAATGTGTACATACATAATATTTCCCTAAAACCGTTTACTCAAAGCCAGAGAAACAACAATATTGAACTACATGAATACATTTTGTTTGCAAGTTACTTTCAACTTTCGGTGTTTCTATTTGCAAGTACCTACCAACCTTTCCTTTTCCAATCTCGTGTTTCCTAGCAAGGCAGAATAATGTGTACATACATGATGTTTCCCTAAAACCGTTTACTCAAAGCCAGAGAAACAACAAGCTGAAAAAACCATGGAAGTAATTTCGAGAGAAAATCTGTAACTGTAACCCTTAACACTAAAATAAATAGATAAAAAATAAAATCTGTTACAAAATAAAAGACTGAGGGTAGCTGAGAAAACCATGGAAGTAATTTCGAGAGAAAATCTGTAACTGTAACCCTTAACACTAAAATAAATAGATAAAAAAATAAAATCTGTTACAAAATAAAAACTGAGGGTATTTTCAATATAACAATCAAAACGTTCAAGAAATCCGAAATTGTGTGAGCACACATCATGGGAAATTTAAAACCGAACCAAAGATATCATTGAGGGTATTTTCAATATAACAATCAAAACGTTCAAGAAATCCGAAATTGTGTGAGCACACATCATGGGAAATTTAAAACCGAACCATATTTACTACGTCTAAGTTTTCTCTGGGAATAAAAAGTGAATCTAATTTTGGAAATTCCTCAATTGAGTTCAATTTGGGGTGTGCTCAAGTGCAAGTGCTCAGCAATAATTTTTATGTGCTATTCCTTGGTAGCAGTCCTTGATACCTTGTTCTTTTTCACCTCCTCTTCTCAGAGGTAGATTTTCCTTCTCTTCCTCTTTCTTCGCCTCCTCTATCACCTTCTTTTCTTTTCTCCTCTTCCACTTTATTGTTCTTCTTCTTTTTCTCCTCCTATTCTCAGAGGTAGATTCTCCTTCTCATCATCTTTCTTCGCCTCTTCTATCACCTTCTTTCCTTTTCTCCTCTTCCACTTTTTTGTTCTTCTTCTTTTTCTCCTCCTATTCTCAGAGGTAGATTCTCCTTCTCATCATCTTTCTTCACTTCCTCTCTTACCTTCTTTGTTTTTCTCCTCTGCCTCCTCCTTGTTCTTCTCCCCTTCTCCTCCTCCTCCTCCTCCTCCTCCTCCTCCACGTTCTTAAAAGTGGAAACGTTTCTTCAGGATGAAAAGTAAACAAAAAAGAATTCGACACAAAGCCAAAAGACAATAACAATAATAATAAAGACAGGTTGAAAAAAAGATATCATAGTATACTCGTCTCGAATAAAAAATAAATAAACAATCATAAAAAAAACGAACTGAAAAAGGAAAGCTCTGGTACACAGTAGTGAAGAAATCATAAAAATAAAAAGCCAATATTCAAAAACAAACATACGGGAGAACGAAGAAGAAGTAAGAAAAGATGGTGAAGGAAAGGATCATACACACAACACAACATATGAGATGAAATTCAAATAAGAAGAACAAGTAAAGAACGAAATGCAAATAAAAATAATAGGTCAAACAAATAATAAAAAGAAATACACTGAAGTAGATAAAGATACAGAAGTACAACACCAATGTGAAAATGCTGGGCGAGAGGAGATAGAGTAAAGCCAATAATATTCTCTTTCGTTTTACGTTATGACCTCAAGGGTAAATGGAAATTGATGGAAAGAAAAGGGCAAATCACATTGAAGACTTGGTGTTTTCCAAGTGGGACTTTGGAACACATATCTTGCTCTCAGTAATATCAGTTTTCAGTATCTTTTATTGCCGTTTGTGGGTGTTGTCTCCCTCAGGATTTAGAAAACAAAATTACGTTCGCTTGGATATTTTGATGACATTTGGAACGGTTGGAAACGAAGATGTGTTTTTTTCCTTTTTTTTTTTTGTTCTTTCCCTGTTATACGTATAATCTCATAGGAACATCATAATTATGTGGAGTCGTGTTGCTAGGTGTGTTTGGTAAATGAGATTCCAGCTTTTGTCCATCGGAAAAGCCTCGGTTTTTGGTGTCTGATAAGATCGCCATCCGGAAAATTGGATTTTCTGTACGAATTTTGAAAATTACTCAAAGTTTTCTCTGAAAAGTGAATCTAATTTTGGAAATTCCTCAATTGAGTTCAATTTAGGAGGTGCTCAGCAATCTTTTCCGTGAGGGAACAAATAATGTTTCTCTTAAGGATGCTATGTGCTATTCCTTGGTAGTTATTTTCGTCCTTTTGTCTTCACCTTGTTCTTTATCACCATCTCTTCTCGGAGGTATTTTCCTCCACCTTTTCCTCCACCTTTTCCTCCTCCTCATCATCTTTCTTCGCATCCTCTCTCACCTTCTTTGCTCTTCTCCTTCTCTTCCTCCTCCTTCCCTTCTATCTCTTCTTCTCCTTCTCGTTCTTCACCATCTCCTATTTCTCCTCCTCCTCCACGTTCTCAAAAGTGGAAGAGAAACAAACGTTTCTTCAGGATGAAAAGTAAACAAAAAAAGAATTCGACACAAAGCCAAAAGACAATAACAATAATAATAAAGACAGGTTGAAAATTCATCTGGAGGAGATAAGAATTCAAATTTCTGCCTTGGAGCTTCTAGTCAGCATTTCGCGTGACACTTGAGTTCACGTAGAGTGTACCTCAAAATTATTATGTTATACAGGACGTATCAGCGTAACTTTACTTTCCGTGTCAGCGAGATATCACGGTGTTGGAAGGATTGATGTACCTCAAAATTATTATGTTATACAGGACGTATCAGCGTAACTTTACTTTCCGTGTCAGCGAGGTATCACGGTGTTGGAAGGATTGGAGGTTAACCACCGTTTGGACGCCAAGAAACAATATCTGGGCTCCTTCCACATGTCCTAACCCAGTGTTGGTAAAATCTTTCATTTTCAGCATTTCTGTGAAGTAGCGTCCAGATTCCACACTACCTAAAGTTGTAGGCAGGTGATGTCTTTCGACCTAGTGTGGACGCTCCTTTTCAAGCGATCAGTCTCAGCAATTTTGTAATGGAACAGTGATATGTTTTAGATTAAGACCTTTTGTACCCATGTAATAGTGTAATACTTACTAATGTGAAAAACCACCAAGCCCGTATCCACATAATCTTAACCCTACTTCGGTATAGCATTCTTGATTCCACGTACGACATACTCTCCCGTATATTTCTTTCACCTCCAATTCTTTTCCACATCTTCCTTGTCCTTTCTTATCAGTACGTCGTTATCAGTCACCTCCCTACCCCGTCCCTGTTTAGCACATCTCCTCGTGTGTCTTGAGCATTTTATCATATTTTTTTATATTCCTTGTTCCACCTCTAAGGAATTTTGTCTCCGAGCAGGAATCCATTTGTGAAATGAAAAGATTACGTGGGAATGATAAGAAAATAATACATGTATGAAGTAGAAGAGGAGGAGGGGGACGAGGACGAGGAGGTGGAGAAAAAGAAAATAAAGACACAAAGAATAATAGATTGGAGGTGAAAAAAAAAAACAGCGTTCAGAGAAGCTTTTGAAGATGTTTTTTTTTTTTTTCTTCCTTTTTTTGTTCTTTCCCTGTTATACGTATAATCTCATAGGAACATCATATGTGGAGTCGTGTTGCTAGGTGTGTTTGGAAAATGAGATTTCAGCTTTTGTCCATCGGAAAAGCCTCGGTTTTTTGGTGTCTGATAAGATCGCCATCCAAGAAATTGGATTTTCTCTGAAAAGTGAATCTAATTTTGGAAATTATTTACTACGTCTAAGTTTTCTCTGGGAATAAAAAGTGAATCTAATTTTGGAAATTCCTCAATTGAGTTCAATTTGGGGTGTGCTCAAGTGCAAGTGCTCAGCAATAATTTTTATGTGCTATTCCTT
>NW_007380258.1:0-3325 GCF_000475195.1 Diaphorina citri | reverse complement strand
GAGACCTTGTTTAGACTGCTGGGGTAAAGGGACTTTTTAGTCCTGTTCGGGCAGGATAAACAAAGTATAGGTACTTAACTACTCTTTTCTATTCTTCTTACAAGGGACAAGACAATGCGTCCCCCCTGTTGGAGTACCTATGTATTTCTACCTTTTCTTGAATCTTAATGCCAAGGCCCAGGATCATGAACTGATTTCGCCAGCCTAGCTAGTTTGGAGGGTAGTGCGTCTGCCTTGTCTAGGCCGCGCTAGGCCGCGAGTTCGTTTCCCGCCCAGATTCGGATTACATCCTAAACAGATAAGGTTCGTTCTCGGAGCGACTAGCTTTTTCCTATCCCGTCTTCATTCTCTCTTTGCTTTCGGGACGATAAGACCTCAGCAGTCACAGTTACCTCTATTAAACCTCTTTAAAAAAGACCTCAGTTACAGTTTCCCTCCATCAAACCTCTTTAAAAAAGACCTCAGTACCTAGTTACCATTCCCCCCATCAAACCTCTAAAAAAAACCTCAGTAAGTAGGTAGGTGAGTTACAGTTCCCTCTATCAAACCCCTAAAAAAAAAAAAAAAAAAAAAAAAAAAAAAAAGATAGAGAGAGACTGAGTTACCGAAGAGCTCATATTCTGTCCTTTGTCTTTGCATCACCATCTTTGTTTTTTTTTTCCTCTCAAAATAAAAGGTAACTTTTCCTGTTTTTTTCCCCTCCCTCCCCCTCCCCTCTTCTCAGTTTTCCCATCATATACGTATACTTCTGTTGGTTTTCTTTCCCTAGGAGTGGGAGGGGTCAGGGGTGGGAAAGAGAGGGAAATATGGGAAAGGGAAGGGGAGACAGAGACAGAAAGATGTGTAAGGTATACGTCAGTGACAGCTGGATAAACAAAGTGTGTTTCCCGCCACAGGAGTGAGTGAGAGGGAGAGAGAGAAGAGGGATAGGGAGAGAGAGAGTAGGGATATTTTTTGAAGCAAAAATGCTGTCTTTCTCATTTTTTCTTTCTACCTCTCTCCTTCTTTTTTCACCTTCTCTCTTTTTCTGTCCCTTTGGCTGTTGCTTTTTCACGAAGTTTCCTTAGATACCTACACTTCAAGTCTTTCCTATGTTGTAACTTCTGTTTTGCCATACCCTCCTATCCTCTTGTTCTCTCCTCCTCCTCCTTCTCCTCCTCCTCCTCCTTCTCCTTCTCCTCCTTCGCAGGGAGAGAGAGAGAGAGAGAGAGAAAGAGGGCGAGAAGAATCTGGGACCCATAAGAAGACGTCCAATAATAACCCAGTTTCCCAGAAAATCATAGGATTCACAGGAATCACTGAGTCTATTGACGCTTTTCCTTGCGAAAATCTCGTGTGTGAATCCCCAATCATTGACCAAACAAAAGCTGTGTCCACACATAGTTGACGCCGTCGACCGACGAGGTGAAGATTTGAATCTATATTCTATAATATGTTGTAGAGGCAATGTACGATTTCAATCGACGTCGATCAACTTCTTCGACTATGTGTAGACACAACTAAAGGTTTTGACCCGTTTGAAGTCTCTTCTACAGACGTAAACCAGTAAGGTTGTATCATTTTGGTTCACGGTCGTAGCATTATGGTTCACCTTATTGGGCACGAATTCACCTCCGGAGTGGCACTGAACTCCAACACAGACGGGAGTGCAAACAGAGAAATCAACTCCGCCGCCTTGAATCCTCCTTCTCCTCCTCCTCCTCCTCCTTCTCCTTCTCCTCCTCCTTCTCCTCCTTCTCCTCCTCCTCCTCCTCCTCCTCCCTCTTCTCTATTCGAGCTCTTTCGTCATAGATACTTGAAGAATATGAATAATTTTTACTATTACATGACGTCCTACGTAACCAGCAAATATTACGACATCAAAATTATGTCCTGTGTCCTCATTTTTTCTCTCGTCCTCCTATTTTTTTTTTTTTTTTAATAACAAAAGCACTTCTCTAAACACGATTTGTAAACTTTTTTCCCGAACACGTAGAAAAAAAAAATAGAACACGAAAAAATTAATTTAAATATTTTTTTTTTCTTTTTTTTCAATGTAAATAGACATTTAAATAAATAATATTCACTTGACTCCCTCTCCCATGGCTCTTATCACACGTACATATTATTTAATATGTAATATTATTATTTAGACCTCGTCACGACCCCTAGTTTGTCATTGTAGTACTGGACTGTAACGGTCACACCAGGGTTCTGGCGTTCTGGTGGTCGTGTTTTACACGTAGCCTCTGGCCAGTGACGAGGGGAGAGATTTATAGGTTACCTAACCCTCCCTCTCCTCCTATAAACCCTTCTTTCCCCTGTCTCTCTCCCTCTCCTTCCCTTTTACTGCAGTGGTGGATGACAGAGATGTTGATGACTGGAACTAGTGATAAAGCGGCTGTATGTACGTGTAGCTTTCAGATTGGGTCTTTTTTCCAAAGCCACAGGAGTCTGATTTTTTTTTTATTTATTATTTTTTTTTTTATTCATTTATTTTTTTTTGTGCTACTGCTGTTTCTGAACATCATAAATGAGAGAAACAAGTCCCATCAATTGGTGCAGTTGGCTTAGACATAGGAATAACTGAAGGAAGGGTTGGATTGACTCCTCCAGAGACAAGACGTTCTGTTCACAGGCCCTATACTGCCGTGCTAAGCAAAAGCGCCGTATGTCAAAAAAAATTGATTTTTGGTTTTTGGTGCAAAATGGTTCCTATGATCCTAAATTTTGATCCTATAATTTTTTTTCTTTATCCTAAACCCCTTAAAAACCACTAAAACATATTGCCGTAATACGGCAACACATACAAAACCGTATGTTTGCCGTATAGGTAGATTGAAATCTTTAAACTTGATTTCCCGAAAGTAGGGTTTTTTTGACATACGGCGTTTTCGCTTAGCACGGCAGTATAGGTCTTGTGTTCCCTGTAAAGACCCATTTTCTGAAAAAATCCTTCAGTCCTTTAACTATACTAGTTATGTATTGGAGCACCTCCACTGATTTTGAATAATTTAACCCCAGCAGTTAGCAGTATAATTTCCCAGATATGTATGTAGGTACTGCTGCATGTTGCAAGTCTAGCTCATCCGAATCACACACAAACTGCGGATTATGAAATCCTATTGCCTGTGGAGGTGCTACGTTTATTACAATTTGTACTTTGTAGAGCGGAAAGAAGCACAAATCCTGATGTGTGTTTAAATTTATGTGCATAACACGATACACAATAGAAGAAAAGTTGAATTGACGGCACTGGACCGCGCTTTTGAACGTAAAATAATAATAATAAATAAACCTAGGACACTTGGGGTGAAATATAAGACAAGGCTACGTAGTGCCAGAG
>NW_007380257.1:13404-27435 GCF_000475195.1 Diaphorina citri | reverse complement strand
ATACTGGTGGAACTTAACACAACCAAATACTATGGCAAACATTTCTCGCTCAATTTGAGCCCATGATTTCTTTTGTGTTGGACTCAACGCTTTAGAAGCATAAGCCACGGGACGGAAATTTTGCATTAAGACTGCACCGACCCCCTCAATACTTGAATCTACAGATAATGTAATTTCTTGGTTTGGATCAAATGTTTTTAAAACTGGAGATGAAGTTACAATTTTCTTTAATTCATCAAGACACTCTGTATGTTTATCAGACCAAATAAAATCTTTAGATTTTAACAGCTCTCTTAAGACATGAGTTTTGGTAGAAAAATGAGGTATAAATTTGGATAAATAATTAAAAAATCCGATAAGTCTCTCTAACTCTTTTTTATTAGTAGGGTTAGACATTTTAACAACAGCTGATATTTTATCAGGATCCATAGAAATGCCATTTTCTGATAAAATATGACCTAGAAATTTTATTTCTGTAAGGCCTACTTTACATTTCTCTTTGTTAAATCTCAAGCCTAATTTATTAGCAATATTTAATACATTTAACAAACGAGAATCATGTTCTTGGCGAGTATCACCATATATCAAAATATCATCTATGTAGGGTTCTACACCATCTACATTTTCAAAAGCAAAATTCATACGCTCCTGGAAAGCTTCACTAGAACAACTGAGACCATAAGGTAATTTTAAAAAGCGATATCTGCCACCCAGTGGTGAGTTAAATGTACATATTTTGCTACTTTCTTCATCTAGTGGAACCATCCAGAAACTGCTTGTACAATCAAGAAGTGAAAAGTACTTGGCATTATTTAATTTACTGGAAATCTGTTCAAATGTAGGTATACATGAGTTGCTAGTAACAATAAATTTATTCAAATGTCTTGGATCCAAACATATGCGAACTGAATTGTTCTTCTTTTTTACAATTACAATAGAATTTACCCATTCAGTTGGCTCAACAACTCTCTGAATAATGCCATTACTTTCCATTCTTTCTAATTCATCTTTTAACAAAGATCTTAAACCAAAAGGTATTTTCCTTTGGCTATCTATCCGGGGAACATATCCGGTTTGTAACTTTATATGATACTCTGGACCTATTGTACCAACTCCACTTGTAAACAATGAAGAAAATTCTTTCAAAATATGATCATAACTTAAATGATTAATTTTCAAAATCCTTTCAATTAATTTTAACTCTGTGCATGTTTTTAATCCCAGCAAAGGACTGCACTCAATATCACAAAGAATAAATTCTAATCTATGAGATTTATTAGTTTTTTCTAAAAAACACATGAGAAAAACGCTACCAATAATTGGAATTTTCTGATTGCTAACATTGCACAAATTCCAATTATGCCTAGTAATTTTAGGTTTCTTATCAGTGAAAATCTCATTAAAAAGCTTAATAGGTAATAAATTAACTGGACTACCTGTATCAAGTTTACATTCCATTGAAACATTATTTACATTTTTGGTTTCTTATCAGTAAAAATCTCATTAAAAAGCTTAATAGGTAATAAATTAACTGGACTACCTGTATCAAGTTTACATTCCAATGAAACATTATTTATTTGGTTTCTTATCAGTAAAAATCTCATTAAAAAGCTTAATAGGTAATAAATTAACTGGACTACCTGTATCAAGTTTACATTCCATTGAGACATTATTTACAATCAAATTTTCTTTCCAATCCTTTTGATCTCAGCAGTTTGAAATATTGGTTATATTTTTTGGTGTTTACTACTTGCATACTGAATTTTCAGGTAGACAGTACTACTTGCATACTGGAAAAACCCGGTAAACTGGGGAAAAATACCTCTCAAAATTTGGTCCCACAGAAAAAATCCCTTATTATCTCCCATGAAAGAATTCTAGAACGCAAAAAAAACTTTCACAAATGATCACCTTTCTGGGAATGATAGGGTTAGGTAGTACGCGAAAAGAACTTTCACAAATGATCAACTTTCTGGGAATGATAGGGTTAGGTAGTACGCGAAAAGAACTTTCACAAATGATCAACTTTCTGGGGGAATTATAGGGTTAGGTAATACAAAACAAGATCTTTCACAAATGATCAACTTTTTGTGTTTTATTGGGTTAAGTATAGTGTAGGACAACTTATAAAATGGACTTCATAATTAATTAAACAAAATTAGGAAAACAGGGGAATATTTTTGTCCCATGTAATAAAAAAAAATCCCTCAACCTTTTGAAAAATAAACAAAAAAGACCCAGAACGCAAGTCGGACATCTTTTTCCATTTTAATACGCAACTAGAAGGTTAAAATTGAAATAGTACGCAAGTTACCTACAGCCATTTATTTTTCTTCTCCCAGGTACCTAAAGCAAGATCTAAGGTTCACCAGTCCATTACAACTAGAATGGAGCTCAGCCTCTCAATGTTCTATACTGCACAACTCCATTCTACATACATACAAGTGGCGTTGGGTTGTGGACGCAGCACAAGGTGTGGTGTCGGTTATAGATGGAGCGGAAGTTCTTGTTACGGATTTCAGTCAGAGCTTTATTCCACCTCCTATGTGTCTGGAACGAGTTCAAAGTCCTGGTAAGATATTTCGTAACAAGGGTTTTGGTTGGTCCAACCATACCCCTGTAGAAGGTCCTGGGTTCAATATCCAGAAATGGTTTAAAATAATAATAATAAAAAATGGTGCCAACCTAGTTTGGAAGGTAGTGCGACTAGCCTATAATCACTAGGTCCCAAATTTGATTCCCGCTCGGTGCGAACTTTATTCTAAAGAGATAAGGTTCGTTCCCGGATCATCTCACGTTCTCCTATCCTGTCTTCCTTCTATTTTCGCTTTAGGGACGATTTGACCTTTTATAAAACTATAAAACCTCGAAAAAAAATCCAAGAGATAAATTTGATTATAGGTACCGCCTAAAACACAAAATTAAGTAAGTATAGGAGCTAGAGAGAAAAAAGTTGACCCTTTTGATTTCTTATTTTCCAGTGACTGGTCAGAGTGTCAACCGCGTGCTACGGTTTGCGGACTCCGGTGACCTGTTGGTAGTCACCGCTGGAGGATCAGTACATCGGTTGAATGCCCAGAGTGAAACACTGACTATAATGACTACCAATAGTGAGAGTAGAAAGATGAATGTGTGGAACGAGAAGAGTCTGGTTTGTGTGGACAACAGGGGAAACCTGTGTGCTGTGGATATGAAAGGCCAAGTGGAAAATTTGTGAGTAATTTTTTTAGCAATTCCATGATCTGGTGGATTAGTCAACAACGGGTGCTTTAAAAAAAAAAAAAAAAAAGTTTAATAAATCAACAGTAAATTTTGCAAAGAATTGCTACAGAGTAGTTTCATTTCACAAGTCTAATTAGTTAGTAATAATTAGTATAATAATTAGTTCAGTCCCTTCATCTACCCCTTTTGGCAGGTTCCAAGGCCAAGGGAGCACCTTTCGCCTAACTCTGTGGATTGCTGAGTATCTAACTTTAGGCCGATTACCTCTACAGTGAAGTACAGTAAAAAGAATTTGGGATATCACGGGTCAGTAGGCAGTCCAGCCACTGTCTTCGTGTAAACAACACTGACGTCCAGCAAACCAGCCATTACTATTGGACGTCCGTTAGTGATTTCACAAGTCTATGTGCGCCAGCCATTAACTGACCAGAAGAAATGTCGTAGTTCAAATCCCAGTAACGAAAGAGTAATTCTTTTATTTTTATTGAATTTCAATTCCTTTAAAAAGTTCTCATTTATAACCTTTTCTCGTACAGATTCACTCCTCCTTCACGCATCGTCAGCGTTGATGTCAAATCATCTACAGAGCTCATTCTCCAACTTGAAAACCTCGACGTTCTCCTATACTCACGGAAATTCCCTACGTCTCCCGAGCCCAATACGAACGCGCTTGAAGCCAACTCACAGAAATCTCCGATGTTTGCCGAGCCCAATACGACAGCGCTCGAATCCAACCCGAGCTCCCACGAAGTCGAGTCGATAATACCTACACTTTTTTTTTTTTTTCTTAATTTGTATTGTCAACTTGAATTTTTAATGTAAAGAAATGAGGCCTTTTTAAACGGATTGTAAAATGCGACTTTTTAAGTCTTAGCCGACTGTATAAACAAGATATAATTAATCAAATAAAATTGTTTTCCAGAATCGGACATCAAACCTGCAATCACAGAGCTTCACTCGGAACTATCCGATGAAATTGACACATTAGAGCGAAACTTCTTCGCTCAGTTGAACCGACTGGAGGTAGTTCGCAGTTTGCCTCCTCCAGTGGTGACGGGTGTGAGAGGGAGCGGGGATGATGAACTGAGTGACTGGGGATCCGACACTGCCAGCACCATGTCCACGTGAGTTTTAATTTTTTCCGGAGGTGCTGGGTTCGAATCTCGGCCAGGGCGGAAATTTTCTTTCCAAACTTTTCCGTTCTTGGATAGGCATGGATGTAAAAAAATGTGCCTTGAAGTAATGCGAAAGCGGTTGTTGCTTTAGCGGCTTCAGTGGTAGCCGAGTGGTGATGGTAGAATAATGAAAAGATATCTTTTTTTTTACAGTTTTTTTTTTTTTTTTTTTTTTTTTTTTTTCAAGAGATTTTAACGAAATTTTAACTCTTTTTTTCCCCTTTCCTTTTTCAGGATAGATTTGAATCTCCTGGTAGATTTCTACCCACCCGACTATTCTATGCTGGTGGAACAAGTTCAAGATCCAGCCTGGCTTAGTTGCTTCATAGCGGATCTCAAGTCTGATGATGTGACCAAATTGGATGCTTGTTATGCCGAATATTATACCAAGGTAACTGACGATTGCCAGTTTCTAGCTTGAAGGGAAGCGCGTCTTACTTGTAAGGGTTTTGGTCGCGGCTGTGGGACTATAAATAGGGGCAAGGGCCTGGTTGTGGCTGTGAGACTATAAAAAATAGTGATCAGAGCAGCCAAACTCTAGCCTAGGTAGCTGGAGGTTGATCAGAGCAGCCAAACTCTATGCTTCACAGGAAAAGCACAGGTCCTCATGATGGTTGACTGCAGTTCTGGACGGTCCAAGTAATCTTGGGTAGAGACCATCAACCCCCACTCGCCCTCGGCGCAACGCTACAACAACAACTAACCGTTTGTCAGCCTAGTTAACTTGAAGGGTAGCGCGTCTGCCTTGTAAGGGCTTGGTCGCGGGTTCGATCCCCGCCCCGGGCGGATTTTATCCTACGGTAAGATTCTGCATCCTTTCTTAATTTGTATTGTCAACTTGAATTTTTAATGTAAAGAAATGAGGCCTTTTTAAACGGATTGTAAAACGCGACTTTTTAAGTCTTAGCCGACTGTATAAATAAGATATAATTACCTAATCAAATAAAATTGTTTTCCAGAATCGGACATCAAACCTGCAATCACAGAGCTTCACTCGGAACTATCCGATGAGATTGACACATTAGAGCGAAACTTCTTCGCTCAGTTGAACCGACTGGAGGTAGTCCGCAGTTTGCCTCCTCCAGTGGTGACGGGTGTGAGAGGGAGCGGGGATGATGAACTGAGTGACTGGGGATCCGACACTGCCAGCACCATGTCCACGTGAGTTTTAATTTTTTCCGGAGGTGCTGGGTTCGAATCTCGGCCAGGGCGGAAATTTTCTTTCCAAACTTTTCCGTTCTTGGATAGGCATGGATGTAAAAGCATGAGCCTTGAAGTAATGCGAAAGCGGTTGTTGTTTTAGCGGCCGAGTGGTGATGGTAGAATAATGAAAAGATATTTTCCTACCTACATATTTTTCTTCTCCCAGGTACCTAAAGCAAGATCTAAGGTTCACCAGTCCATTACAACTAGAATGGAGCTCAGCCTCTCAATGTTCTATACTGCACAACTCCATTCTACATACATACAAGTGGCGTTGGGTTGTGGACGCAGCACAAGGTGTGGTGTCGGTTATAGATGGAGCGGAAGTTCTTGTTACGGATTTCAGTCAGAGCTTTATTCCACCTCCTATGTGTCTGGAACGAGTTCAAAGTCCTGGTAAGATATTTCGTAACAAGGGTTTTGGTTGGTCCAACCATACCCCTGTAGAAGGTCCTGGGTTCAATATCCAGAAATGGTTTAAAATAATAATAATAAAAAATGGTGCCAACCTAGTTTGGAAGGTAGTGCGACTAGCCTGTAAATTTGATTCCCGCTCGGTGCGAACTTTATTCTAAAGAGATAGGGTTCGTTCCCGGATCAGCTCACGTTCTCCTATCCTGTCTTCCTTCTATATTCGCTTTAGGGACGATTTGACCTTTTATAAAACCTCGAAAAAAAATCCAAGAGATAAATTTGATTATAGGTACCGCCTAAAACACAAAATTAAGTAAGTATAGGAGCTAGAGAGAAAAAAGTTGACCTTTTGATTTCTTATTTTCCAGTGACTGGTCAGAGTGTCAACCGCGTGCTACGGTTTGCGGACTCCGGTGACCTGTTGGTAGTCACCGCTGGAGGATCAGTACATCGGTTGAATCCCCAGAGTGAAACACTGACTATAATGACTACCAATAGTGAGAGTAGAAAGATGAATGTGTGGAACGAGGTACCGGGTCGAGGGTTCAATTCCCGCCCGGGGTGGATTTTATCCTAAACAAATAATGTTCGTTCTCGGAACGGCTGGCTTTCTCGTATTCTGTCCGTCTTGTCTTTTCGCTTTTGGGAGCCATAAGACCTCCTTTTCAGAAGATCCACTAGTTCATGTGAAGTAAGTATGTAATTAATTAAGTATCTATTCCCTCTTCCTTCTAGCGAAATCCCAGAAGGATCCAAAAGAGTACGTCCCCTATTTGAACGGACTCCGCTCCCTGCAACCGTACCAAATGAAGGCCGAGATAGATAAGCAGTTTGGCTCCTATGTGAGTGCTGTACGACATTTCGCCTCCAGCAGTGACGAGGCGGAGTTGGAAGAGTGTTTGGAGTTGATACGGAAACATAAGCTGTGGTCCCAGGTGCTTGATGTGTTCCCGAAATCTTCATCCAGGTATGTGAATTTTCTCCAAGAGGTTTCATAGAGGGAACTGTAACTGCTAAGGTCTTATCGTCCCGAAATCGAAGAGAGGAAGGCAAGATAGGAGAAAGCCAGCCGTTCCGAGAACGAACCTTATCTATTTAGGATAAAATCCGCCCCGTACGGTAATCGAACCCGTGGCCTAGCGCTTATAAGGCAGACGCTACCTACCAAGCTAACTAGGCTGGCTCAAAATTAATGAATTGGAATGAAGTGTCCCTTTCAATGTTTATGTAAAAAAGAAAAAAATAAATAAAAGATCACTTTATAAATAGGATAGGGAAAGCAGAATTTTCCTGAAGGGCCGTTTCAGTCTCATTCTTGCAGTATAAATAGGGTATATTCTTTTCCTGCCCGGCTAAGCCCACCACCCCAACCCTGATAGACCTCTGGGAGAAACCAATGCAAGCTGCCACCTTCCTGAATCTCATACCAAACCTGGAACCTGTTGGAAATGTTAACTGCGGGCCTAAGAGGTAAAACGGACTAACCCACACTAACTTCATTTTGAGATAATTGGAGTCAAAGTCTAGGAGTGGCACTTGAGTGTACAGAGGTCTTGTGACTATGATTTTTGGTATACAAGTAACTACAGCTGATATCGTTATAATTCATCTACCAGTGCCCTAAATCACCAAAGTATGGAAAAGTATTTACAATTCCATATTTCGATATTTATTTATTTTATTTTTACACAATTTAGCTACATAGGCCATTTGCGGCAAATAAATAAGGTGACCTAGAGTTCTTTTAGGAAGTTGTTCCTCTTTAGGAAACGCATCAGGACATCAATGGAGTCAGGGTCGTTTTTAAGCATCGTCAGCGTTGATGTCAAATCATCTACAGAGCTCATTCTCCAACTTGAAAACCTCGACGTTCTCCTATACTCACGGAAATTCCCGACGTCTCCCGAGCCCAATACGAACGCGCTTGAAGCCAACTCACAGAAATCTCCGATGTTTGCCGAGCCCAATACGACCGCGCTCGAATCCAACCCGAGCTCGCGCGAAGTCGTGTTTCGTTTGCCCGAACTATGTACGCATTTGTCGTACGGGGCGGGTCATTATTTGTCGCTGAGTGCGAATCATAAGCTGTACGATAATGGCGAGTTGGCCGCTAGCGATGTTTCCTCGTTTGTCGTACACAGAGATTGGCTCCTCCTCACAACGCTTACGCATAGACTTGTGCTGTACCGATTGGTGCCTGGCCGACAGGTGAGTTATTATTATTGAAAATCTGTTGTGAATGTCACACAACTTTCCTTGTTCTATTGATGAATCATACCAAAAAGCGGTCAAAATACCGCCAACCGCATTATCGATGTTAACCAAAAGTTTCGTGATGCATCCTTGTTACATTTGAGTTTTGCATACCAAATTTCAAGTCTCTTATCGTCCCGAAATGGAAGGAGGACAGAATAGAAGAAAGCCAGTCGTTCCTAGAACGAACCTTATCTGTTTAGGATAAAGTTCGCCCCAGGCGGGAATCGAACCCGCGACCTGGCGCTTACAAGGCAGGCTCGACGAGGCAAGTGACTATGTTTGAATCTTTCAACTAAATATCGAAACGAACACTTTTAATTTTTTACACGTGATTCGTCCAAATTCAAAATTCTGCTTTTCCATTGGCTATTACACTTGTAAGATACTTTTCCATACTTTGGTGATTTAGGGCACAGCAGATAGAGGGCGTTTCGGGCTCTGGGTTAGTCCAAAAAACTGAAAAAACCCAAAAATCAAAAATGTGGGTTAGTCCGGTTTACCTCTTAGCCCATCAACTGATCCGCTGTCACTGCAACAACAACAACAACAACAACAACAACAACAACAACATATTCTATTTTTCGAAGAGTGCTTGGAGTTGATACGGAAACATAAGCTGTGGTCCCAGGTGCTTGATGTGTTCCCGAAATCTTCATCCAGGTATGCGAATTTTTCCAAGAGGTTTCATAGAGGGAACTGTAACTGCTAGGGTCTTATCGTCCCGAAATCGAAGAGAGGAAGACAAGATAGGAGAAAGCCAGCCATTCCGTTTCGGGCTGTGGGTTAGTCCAAAAATGTGGGTTAGTCCGGTTTACCCTTAGCCCCTCAACTGATCCGCTGTCACTGCTAGAACAACAACATATTCTATTTTTTGTTTTTCAGCTATAAGAAGATTGTCAAGGAGTACGCGTTTCAGTTAGAACTCAAAGGCCGATGGGAGGAGGCCGCCGTTATGTATGAGAGAGGAGAGGCCGTAGAGGAGGCCGTGAAGTGTTTTGTGAAGGCCGGAGCCTGGAGGAGTGCCCTGGCCTTGGCCAAGACACTCAACTATGGGTAAGAGCATGTTCACAATTGTCGTGAGTTTCATTTTTTTCCGAGTGTCCTGTAGGCATTGTAATTTAAGCCGTGAAGTGTTTTGTGAAGGCCGGAGCCTGGAGGAGTGCCCTGGCCTTGGCCAAGACACTCAACTATGGGTAAGAAGTGCGCAATTGTCGTGAGTTTCATCCGATTTTTTTCCGAGTGTCCTGTAGGCAATGTAATTTAAATGAGAGTGTTCCCACTACACACGACACGATTTTTTTTCCGAAAGACAAGTATGAACGGGCTTTTCAAGTTGATTTTTTCTTCTTCTTCTTCTTCTTCTTCTTCTTCTTCTTCTTCTTCTTCTTCTTCTTCTTTTTAATGAGTATACTGCAGTTCGGCTTTTGGTTACTGGCTAACCCAAATTGAATGACGCAGAGTCGAGGATTTTTTTTCAATAGGTCTCATTCTGGCAGTATAACAGGGTACCAAACTAGGCTAGCCTAATTCTGTACACCCCTTGTCCCACAGGTCTGAGCAAATGAACACCCTGTATTCCGAACTGTCACGCAGCCTGGAGTCCAAGCGTGACTTCACGTCTCTTGTAATTTCAGCTTTGTAGGTGTTGTGGTTCTAGAGATAGAGCGATCAGTGTGTGAAATGTGAATGGATCTCGTTCTTATAATATAAGATTAAGTATCTATTCCCGGTTCCTTCTAGCGAAATCCCAGAAGGATCCAAAAGAGTACGTCCCCTATTTGAATGGACTCCGCTCCCTGCAGCCGTACCAAATGAAGGCGGAGATAGATAAGCAGTTTGGCTCCTATGTGAGTGCTGTACGCCATTTCGCCTCCAGCAGTGACGAGGCGGAGTTGGAAGAGTGCTTGGAGTTGATACGGAAACATAAGCTGTGGTCCCAGGTGCTTGATGTGTTCCCGAAATCTTCATCCAGGTATGCGAATTCTTTCCAAGAGGTTTTTATAGGGGGAACTGTAACTGCTGAGGTCTCATCGTTCCGAAATCGAAGAGAGGAAGACAAGATAGGAGAAAGCCAGCCATTCCGAGATCGAACTTTATCTCTTCAGGATAAAATCCGCCCCGTACGGTAATCGAACCCGTGGTCTAGCGCTTATAAGGCAGACGCTACCTACCAAGCTAACTAGGCTGGCTCAAAATTAATGAATTTTAATAAAATTCCGACTACAGAATTGGAGATCATAGGAAATCCGACAGGATAAGGCATTGAGTTGAGATTCATTTACAGGAGCATTTAATTCTTTATTGTAGTAGGTAATTGAAAAGGTTGATACATAACTGTATCCAAAGCCTCATATTTAATCTTGCAAATCTCAAACATGAGCCTTTACTTATCTCTTCAATCAAATTATATATTTAAAAAATAATAATAATCATCTCCTAGTATCTAAGCTTAAAACAAAATACTACGGGAATCGAACCCGGCACCTTCCTAATCAAAACAAGTATCAGTACCAGTTCACGCGAGAAGCGAGAAGCAAGTACAAATTCAGTACATTTCTTTTCTAGTACCCTTCTCCACTCCCCGCATCTACTCTCTTGATTTCAGATCCGAGATCTTTTTCCCCATTCACATAATATTCTGAAATATAGAACTTCTCACTCTCGACGTATTCCTACTTTACTCATATCATTCCCCGTGTCCCTTACACGGGCAATAGGGTTACACGTTACAGGATTTGACAAGGTATATGCACAGACCTAATACACTACACCCAAACTATTTCTGGTATTGACCGTATAAGGGTATAACCATTTGGCGCTTTTTAGGGGCCTGCGGTCAAGACTAGAGATGGGTAATACTGAATACATTCACGATCCGGATCCGCGGATACGGATCGAGCGTCGATCCGATTACTTCAGTGAGTACAAAAGTATTCGAATACTTTTTACTCGTACTACGTACTCATCATAATATCATCGCGTAGGTAGATACAGATACTTCAGCAAGTCGCAAGACCCCAGAGTTATAAATAGGTAGGTAGGTACCTAAGGAGAAGGAAATAATTATAAGACTAATAGGTTCAAGAACTCAAGAACAATTATTATTAGGTATTAAAGTTTTTAATGTAAATTCAAAAGAGTAAGGTTAGTACACTTAGTACCTAGTACACTTAGTACCTATAAGGAATAAAATTGTTAGGTATTCTGTTCTAAATTTCTAAATACCTACCAACTATTTAAAAACAAAAGCTGGTTCAAGTGGTTCAGGTTTTTTCCCGATCAGGTTTTTTTCCCCGACACAGATGTTGTGCCGAGGACTGATTCTGATAGAATGAGACCCGAACTGTTCCGAAATAATCCGATGCGAGCTCGGCGACTCCTCCCACCTTTCTTTTCTCTTCTCTTCTTGTTCTTGTACTCAACTCAAATATTCGAATACATTACTCATAGGTTTCTATGTAAGAATAAAGATACCTATTTACTCATGATTACTTTTTTACTCACGGATACTTTTTTCAGTAATCGAGTATTTCTTGTTGCGATCCGGATCGTACGGATATTGTGACGATCCGTAGTTTAATGAGTAAAGTATTCACTCGTATCCATCTCTAATTTAAATGAGAGTGTTCCCACTACACACGACACGATTTTTTTTCCGAAAGACAAGTATGAACGGGCTTTTCAAGTTGATTTTTTCTTCTTCTTCTTCTTCTTCTTCTTCTTCTTCTTCTTCTTCTTCTTCTTCTTCTTCTTCTTTTTAATGAGTATACTGCAATTCGGCTTTTGGTTACTAGCTAACCCAAATTGAATGACGCAGAGCCGAGGATTTTTTTTTCAATAGGTCTCATTCTGGCAGTATAACAGGGTATCAAACTAGGCTAGCCTAATTCTCTACACCCCTTGTCCCACAGGTCTGAACAAATGAACACTTCTTCTTCTTCTTCTTCTTCTTCTTCTTCTTCTTCTTCTTCTTCTTCTTCTTTTTAATGAGTATACTGCAGTTCGGTTTTTGGTTACTGGCTAACCCAAATTGAATGACGCAGAGCCGAGGATTTTTTTTCAATAGGTCTCATTCTGGCAGTATAACAGGGTACCAAACTAGGCTAGCCTAATTCTCTACACCCCTTGTCCCACAGGTCTGAGCAAATGAACACCCTGTATTCCGAACTGTCACGCAGCCTGGAGTCCAAGCGTGACTTCACGTCTCTTGTGACCATGTTAGACCTGTCACGCCTGTATGAAATGGAAGATCTGATAGGTAAGTGAATAGTCACGTGACTTTGTTAGAATTGAGGCGTGAGAATAGTTTGATGCGTGACGAGACGATACCTTGTCATGTATACCTGTCACGCCTGTATGAAATGGAAGATCTGATAGGTAAGTGAATAGTCACGTGACTGTGTTAGAATTGTCACGCCAGTATGAAGTGGAAGATCTGATAGGTAAGTGAATAGTCACGTGACCATGTTAGAATTGAGGCGTGACAATCAAACTCTAACCTTGGACCTGTCACGCCAGTATGAAATGGAAGATCTGATAGGTAAGTGAATAGTCACGTGACCATGTTAGAATTAAGGCGTGACAATGACGCCAGTGTGAAATGGAAGATCTGATAGGTAAGTGAATAGTCACGTGACTGTGTTAGAATTGAGGCGTGATAATGCGTGACGTCATGTATTGTGCGTGACAATCAAACCCTAGCCCTGGACCTGTCACGCCTGTAACCTTGGACCTGTCACGCCTGTGTGAAATGGAAGATCTGATAGGGAAGTGAATAGTCACGTGACTTTGTTAGAATTGAGGCGTGATAATACGTGACGTCATGTATTGTGCGTGACAATCAAACCCTAGCCTTGGACCTGTCACGCCAGTGTGAAATGGAAGATCTGATAGGTAAGTGAATAGTCACGTGACCATGTTAGAATTGAGGCGTGACAATGCGTGATGTCATGTATTGTGCGTGACAATCAAACTCTAGCCTTGGACCTGTCACGCCTGTATGAAATGGAAGATCTGATAGGTACATAAGAATTGAGGCGTGACACTAGTTTGACGCGCGACGTCATAGTTCGTATTGTGCGCGACAATCAAACCCTAGCCTTGGACCTGTCACGCCAGTATGAAATGGAAGATCTGATAGGTAAGTGAATAGTCACGTGACCATGTTAGAATTGAGGCGTGACAATGCGTGACGTCATGTATTGTGCGTGACAATCAAACCCTAGCCTTGGACCTGTCACGCCTGTATGAAATGGAAGATCTGATAGGTAAGTGAATAGTCACGTGACTGTGTTAGAATTGAGGCGTGATAATATAAGAGGTTTGAAGAGGGAAGGAGGACAGCCGTTCCGAAAACAAACCCTATCTGTTTCGGATAAAAATTTACCCCGGGCGGGAATCGAACCCGTAACCTAGCGCTTACAAGGCAGACGCGCTACCCTCCAAGCTAACTAGACTCATCAGACCAATTTGAGGTTGATAGAACCTACCCTATCTAATCTACACAAGTACAGGCTAAAAATGTGAAAAACAAACTCGAGTGTTTCTGCAATATGCAATACACGTTTTATCGATCTGCGTTTGCGCATTAAACGTTGGAAGAATTAAACTAGTGTTGGGAATAATCGATTATTTCACATAATCGATTATCAATAATCGATTATAAAAAATAATCGATTAATCGATTATTAATCGATTAATAATCGATTATTCTAATACGTGGAAAAGTCATGAGAAAAGTGCCTTACCCTAGGGGGGGGGG
>NW_007380257.1:0-13133 GCF_000475195.1 Diaphorina citri | reverse complement strand
ATCACTCTATCACAGACTCGACACCCTGCATATTGCTCCCGCCTCCTTGTCGAATGAGCCATTGGTCCGATCCGCATCCGGCATAAGTACTTCTCACAGACGAACTTTCTCTGGTTCGTGTTTCAGCGAATGCCTACCACCCTCGAACGCCAAGTCGAGCATACCGCCATCTTATTGTTTTTTTCCTATAGACAAGTAACTAAGATGGTCAGTGGTGCCAGCGATGGCGGCCGATTTCCTCGGCTCTGTCTCGGCCGAAAGCACCATGGAGCTTCCTTGTATAAACATGTGGTAACGGATAGGTTCTTGCCTTTTCAATCCCGGTTTATAGTCCCACAGCTAGACACTAGTCTACTATCTGTTTAACGTCCCCAAGCCAGACATATACTTATCGATCGCGCCGGAAAGCATGGGAACGTCAAGAGTTCGAAGCGCTACCCGGCTGTTGTGTATTCACCCAGTATTTACAATCACCAGTCCACTCTGTATTCTGGTTGCTAAGGCAACATCTCAATAGATAGTTTTCCCTGCCTTCCTCTCTTCCCTGAGCTTTTTCATTGTCATTAATTTTTCCAATAAAACATATTCGATTCCTACATTTATCCTTCACTATACATATGAGTTCTTCTTCGCATATAAAATGCACAATACCGGCCTAAATTAATGTTTTATACGAAATGTGTTTGGGTTGTGTTTTCCAGGAGGTCGGGTTTCACAGGAACCAGTACATCGAGTCGTGGCCGTCGCAAACGAAAGCTAGAGAGGAAACTGTGGAGTTTGAGAGAGGGAAACCCGCGAGAGCAAATTTCCCTGGTTAAAGCCTTGGCGGAAACCATGCAGACTCTGGAAAAGTGTACAGGTGAGTTCAGAAAGCTAGAAAGAAAACTGAAAGAAAAAAAAATGTAAAATCGTGGAGTTAATAATAATAATAATAATAATAATAATAATTGGAACTCACTTCGTTCGTTCAATTATTTCTTCGCCTTTTCCTGTGTACAGACGGGGGCGGTGTTTTCGTCAGCCTCTCAATCAGCCCTAGGGTGTTTGCTTTGGGCTGACTTTTTTTTCTACAAAATTTACAAGTAGATGCCCTTCGCACTCAACCTTTGCTATTTCTTTAACAAGGGAAATTTCAGACTGGTATCCTCCCTCTGTAAAGTCCCCCATGTCCCAGCCAGCCTTTTTTCAAGACAACATCATCGCAAAATATTGGGACGCGAGGAGGAAAATGACCTGATAGTCAATTCCCAGCATTTGATACCAACCAACTAGTATTCAATTTTCATTTCTATAAGTAAATAGAAATAATAACTCATTTCATTCATTGATGAGCGACAACGTGAACGTTGGTTGCCAAAACTGATGATACTGCAGCTCTGTATGAGTCTCGATCTGCTCAGCCATTCCAGGATATCTTCTATACTAATACATTATTGATCTATGTAATACCAACCTTAGTGGTTAGCACGGTGGACTCTAGACCTGGTGGTTGGTGGTTCGAGTCCAAGACAAGTCAAAATTTAGCGTAGTATATTAAGCGGGGAACGACATTTGTGACAAACAATTGATGCTTAACACAATTAATATTTTTTTTTATTGATCTATTTACTTCAGGTCGTGTGCAGCAACTGTGTGAATCATTGGTTAGACTAGACTTGGACTCTCTGGCTAAGGATCTACAGGGTAAACTGAAATCCTCACTAGGCGCTGTTCATAAGAAGCGGGACCTCATTTGGCCCCCTCCTGAAGAGCATGAGACTTCCGTTGAAGGTATGTACCCTGTAGGTACCCACTTGGCTCTTTTCACTTTATTTATTTTTTTACCTTGGAACCGCTTTCGCAATACTTCAAGGTACATTCTTTTACATCCATGCCTATCCAGCCATTTACATCCATGCCAACTCAACGTTATTCTTCTACTTCCTAGATTTTTTCCTACTTATATAGGGTCGGCGTGGCGTTTCTTATCAGTCCCTTCCAGATAGCCCTAGTGTGTACCTCATACCCTGTTGAATTTTTCTCACTCAAGTCCTGATTCACACAATCCTTCCACCTTTTCTTTGGTCTCTCCCCACACTTCCATTCTCTCAACTCTTTTCCCTATGTAGCTCTCATCTCTTCTTTCAACATGACTATACCACTGTAGTCTCCTCTCCTGGATCTTCCTTGACACTTCCGTTACTTTTATCCTGTTCATTATTGATCCTGTCCAACCTCGTAACTCCACAACTCCACCTCAACATTCTCATTTCTGCAACTTCCTATGTTGTACTACCTACTAAAAATAATTTATTCATGTGTTTGTTATTTGATTGTAATGGATTTGATATTTTGTTTTCTTGTTGTAGATGCACGCGTTAATCTACCGCCCGTCTCAAATTGTGTATCAGAAACTCAAAGCTGACAGTGACGAAGAAGGCGAGGAAGTGAAAGCCAGAGAGGAACAGCACAAGCTACTCCTGTTTGTACATCACAAATGTAAGCCCTTATTCATTCATGTTATTGTCATTAAACAATAATGTAGGTGCAAATTTCATCAAATCATAAAGAGGGAGAGAGAGAGGGAGGAATAGAGAGAGAGTGAGGGAGGGAGAGAGAGAGAGAGGGAGAGAGAGAGCGAGGATGATAAGCTGAGTGACTGGGGCTTCGACCCTGCCAGCACCATGTCCACGTGAGCTCACGTGAGGTGATAGTAGTGTGGCTGTCCTGAACGAAAAAGGGCGAGGGAAGCCAAAGAAAGTGTGGAAAGATTGTGTGAATCAAGACGTGAATGAGAAAAATTTAACAGGGTATGAGGTACACAATAGGGCTGCCTGGAAGAGAGGCGAAGAGACTGACAGGAAACGCCGACCCTATATACCTAAGCTAGTGTGTGAATCAAGACGTGAATGAGAAAAATTTAACAGGGTATGAGGTACACAATAGGGCTGCCTGGAAGAGAGGCGAAGAGACTGACAAGAAACGCCGACCCTATATACCTAAGCTAAGAAGAAGAAGATTATGGGAAAACTTTGAACTTCATCTTTCTGACTCCCCATGAGCTCTCATGACGTGACATGACATGACATGACGTATGTTTCTAGCTTTAGTCAATCATTTCTCTGTGTCTCATGTGTACTTGTTCTGCTCACTAGCTATCATTATGTACAACTGTAAAGTTGTTACGGATAGTACAACCAAGGTAAGAGTAGGTATAGTTTGAATTTTTTTACCTAAGGGACTAGTCTGAAAAAATAATAATAATAATAATAAAACATCTCCTGATCTTGAAAATTTAGCCTGATTCCAATACTCCCTGATTAATTTCTTCCTTTAGATTACAACATAATGGAGTAGATAAAAAAAATGTATTCATGATGGCTCCATGGATATGTTGGTGCTATCAGATGCTAGGGGAATGATTTGTGTGTGTCACCATTATCTTTATCAGGTAAGGAAACAACCTTCGTGGTCGAGTGGGTATCACACTAGGCTTGCAAGCCGGAGGTACCGGGTTCGATTCCCAGCAGGGTCGAAGTTTTTTTCGACTCTGTGCTCGGAGTTCGGAATGCACTCAGCCTCGTGAGAGCAATCGAGTAGCGACCAGTGACGGCAATACCAGTGTAAAATGATGATACGAGTAGATGAAAATCAATAGTAAAAGAAGTACTTAATAATGCTGTGATACCCACTAAAGTTGTGAAGAAGTTGTCTGCTTTACCACAAAGATTCATGAAATGATTTGATTTATCAGATGAGAAAAACTGTGTTGTCAGTATAGCTAGCTTGGAAAAGCACTTCTCAAAGTTTTTGCCACCGCGGCACATTTTTCAAATCCAATCTTTCCGTGGCACACCCTTTTCTGCAATATGCAATACACGTTTTATCGATCTGCGTTTGCGCATTAAACGTTGGAAGAATGAACGCAGTTTGAGAGCGCGAAATTTTGAATTCGAATTTTTAAAATTTTATCTTTTTTGTGGCTGAAATGATAAAAAATCTTGTTTTATCCGTGATAAATCAATTAAATGTGTCCAATTAATGGTTAAAACTCTATAAAAGCTGTGGTAGATATTACCCTAGCTCTGAACTTGGCTAAGGCTTCTCAGGAGTTGAATTTATGCCCCTTTTACTAAGCTGTGTAAATCAATCAATATCTTAAGCTTGCAACTAGGTAAGTCTTATCACTTGCATTTCATTTAGGTAAAACTCTCCCAGAAAAAGTTTTGTTCACTAACATTAAAAACAGAGTTCCCCACTCTATTTTTATACCCAATTTTATACCTGTTCAAAAGTAGGTATCTCAACAGAGAGTATGAGGTTATCGGTATCTGGTTTGGATCAAGGGGAACCATTTATGTCCTATGCTTTCCACTCCACTCTGTTTCTAGCCTAAACCAAATTTCATACCTGTACAAAAGTAGGTATCTCAACTACTGTCGATTTTTTAATCTGTAGGTCTAAAGCTTTTCCTGCCACACACATATTCTGATGGCCCATCAGACTATCTTAGTGTGAGTTACTTAGAAAATAAAATGAGTGTTTCACTGCTGTTTTTATTTTGTAGAAATGAAACAACGGCCACATTAGACACATGTGGTCTGTGTTGTAGCATGCCCACCCCTTAGTATGCCTCTCATCAGATGGGCAATAAGAAACACAATTCTTCCCATTTAGGTGCTGTTTAACACTAGAACACCAGAAAGTAACCCATTGAAATGTTATGGCTGGCATAACATATTCACAACTGGTGATAGTGTTGCTTATTGTTGTAGCATGCCCACCCCTTAGTATGCCTCTCATCAGATGGGCAATAAGAAACACAATTCTTCCCATTTAGGTGCTGTTTAACACTGGAACACCTGAAAGTAACCCATTGAAATGTTATACAGGAGTTATTGAAGAAACATACAGAACCCGGTAAGATTCTGCATCCCAGTCACTCATTCTCAGACCATCTGTCAGATGTAGGTCTATACAGGAGTTATTGAAGAAACATACAGAACCCGGTAAGATTCTGCATCCCAGTCACTCATTCTCAGACCATCTGTCAGATGTAGGTCTGAAGCTTTTCCTGCCACACACATATTCTGATGGCCCAACAGACTATCTTAGTGTGAGTTACTTAGAAAATAAAATGAGTGTTTCACTGCTGTTGTTATTTTGTAGAAATGAAACAACAGCCACATTAGACACATGTGGTCTGTGTTGTAGCATGCCCACCCCTTAGTATCCTCTCATCAGATGGGCAATAAGAAACACAATTCTTCCCATTTAGGTGCTGTTTAACACTGGAACACCAGAAAGTAACCCATTGAAATGTTGTGGCTGGCATAACATATTCACAACTGGTGATAGTGTTGCTTATTTCTCGCTGGGACTGGGTGGTGCTTTGAAATCTTGATGTTTGCACACCTCCCAACACACACTTGATTGGAAAACTATGGCTTTATATTTCAGGATGTGGCAAATTTCAGTTGATTGGTCACGAGAAATCAGACTGTCTGATTGTCAAATGGAATGTGGGAGACAAAACTAAGCTAGGATGCTACAATTATCCAGCAGACAAGTTTCAGGTGAGCTTGCTTGAAGAAATGTCTTAAAAAATATATTAAAAAAAAAAACTATTACACTATTCATCAATATTTTCTGTAGGTATATGAAATGTGGAGCAATTTACAATTAAGACTATGAAAAAGTTTTAACTGTGTGATCCCCATTATAAATAAGTATACAAACACTCCACAAAGAATTAACTATGTATATTTGTATATTTTCTACTTTTCAGGAGATGCTCAGTCTGAAAGGCAACATCAATGTGATACAAGCTTCAATCAATCAGAACCATTTTTTTTTTTTTTTTTTTTTTTTTTTTTTTTTTTAGGTTTTGTGACTCGGAGTACAGATGATGTGTACAGTGTTATGCTTTCACAGCCGTGGTCCTATTTGAAACAGAAACTGGCACAGGTATGTATAATAAAATAAACAGACCTCTTCAACAGAAAATAGATTCATTTATCCTTAACAGATTTTACGAGAGGCTTGTATCATGAGATAGTCGTTTATGAAAGAGAGAATAGAATGAAAATGAAATGGAAATTAAGAGAGAGGGTGGGAGGGAGAGAGAGCCAGAGAAAGAGAAAAATGTTTATACAAGGCCCCACTCGGGCTGGCCGTTAGGAAGGAGACACAATACTTCCCATTTAGTTGCTTGTTCAACATGAGAACACCAGAAAGTAACCCGTTGGAAATTTCGCAATTGAAAAACGAGTACAAATATTTGTGGATGGTCGGCATTGAACTCAGGACTAGAGAGAATAGAATGAAAATGAAATGGAAATTAAGAGAGAGGGTGGGAGGGAGAGAGAGCCAGAGAAAGAGAAAAATGTTTATACAAGACCCCACTCGGGCTGGCTGTTAGGAAAGAGACACAATACTTCCCATTTAGTTGCTTGTTCAACATGGGAACACCAGAAAGTAACCCGTTGGAAATTTTGCAATTGAAAAACGAGTACAAATATTTGTCGATGGTGGGGCATCGAATCCGGGACCTTCTGCATGACAAGCAAGTGCTTTACCACTGGGCTAATCGTGTCCCTCATTTCATTTTAAAGGTTCTCCTCCTCCTGCCTCCTCCTCCTCCTCCTCTTCTCCACTTGAGACAATTCAATGCACAGTCACAGGTGTCTGTCTGTGCGGTCACAGGTGTCTGTCTGTATGTGTGTATGTCTGTCCTCATTTCATTTTAAAGGTTGCATCGTGGACGCCAAGCAAGAAGAAAATCGAGCTCATTCAGCAGTCCAAACTACAGACCATGTCCCAGTTTGTGTATCAGAAACTCAAAGCTGACAGTGACGAAGAAGGCGAGGAAGTGAAAGCCAGAGAGGAACAGCACAAGCTACTCCTGTTTGTACATCACAAATGTAAGCCCTTATTCATTCATGTTATTGTCATTAAACAATAATGTAGGTGCAAATTTCATCAAATCATAAAGAGGGAGAGAGAGAGACGGAGGGAGGGATAGAGAGAGAGAGGGAGAGAGAGCGAGGATGATGAGCTGAGTGACTGGGGCTTCGACCCTGCCGGCACCATGTCCACGTGAGCTTACGTGACGTGATAGTAGTGTGGCTGTCCTGAACGAAAAGGGCGAGGGAAGCCAAAGAAAGTGTGGAATGATTGTGTGAATCAAGTCTTGAATGAGAAAAATTTAACAGGGTATGAGGTACAAAATAGGGCTGCCTGGAAGAGACTGACAAGAAACGCCGACCCTGTATACCTAAGCTAGGTAGAAGAAGATTATGGGAAAACTTTGAACTTCATCTTTCTGACTCCCCATGAGCTCTCATGACGTGACATGACATGACGTGTGTTTCTAGCTTAAAGTCAATCGTTTCTCTGTGTCTCATGTGTACTTGTTCTGCTCACTAGCTATCATTATGTACAACTGTAAAGTTGTTACGGATAGTACAACCAAGGTAAGAGTATAGTTTGAATTTTTTTACCTAAGGGACTAGTCTGAAAAAAATAATAATAATAAAACATCTTCTGATCTTGAAAATTTAGCCTGATTCCAATACTCCCTGATTAATTTCTTCCTTTACATTACAACATAATGGAGTAGATAAAAAAAAAAACTAAGTTGTGACTTTGCAGAAAAAATAATAGCTCATCCCTAAAGAGAATTTAGATGAAAATATGAAGGCAGATAACTTTATCTTTTTAGTGTCACTAACCGAAATAGAATTTGATTTTGTTTTTAATAGTAAAATACCCTCTATAACTCTATAGTCTATAACTTGCTTCCCAGGAAAGTCATGTCACCCTGCCTCTCACGATTTCGGAAACCCTCTGCACCAAACCGACCTGGGCACAATGGGACGTCCACTTTCAAACTCTCTACTTTGTGTACAACAAACCCGCACCTCCCTCATCCAGCAATGTGGATGGGATAAGTGGAGATGATGGAGAAGAGAGTGCGCTACATCCCATGCTAAGCGCCCTGCAATTCCATGATGATATGCCACATGAAACTGTGGTAAGTTTTGTAATATCTAACTCATCCAGTAACCTGTCTTCCTTTTCTCTTCGTTTCCAGGACGATAAGACTTCAGCAGTTACAGTTCCCTCTATCAGTCGGGACAATAAGAAAAATATGAAGGCAGATAACTTTATCTTTTTAGTGTCACTAACCGAAATAGAATTTGATTTTGTTTTTAATAGTAAAATACCCTCTATCCTCTATAGTCTATAACTTGCTTCCCAGGAAAGTCAAGTCACCCTGCCTCTCACGATTTCGGAAACCCTCTGCACCAAACCGACCTGGGCACAATGGGACGTCCACTTTCAAACTCTCTACTTTGTGTACAACAAACCCGCACCTCCCTCATCCAGCAATGTGGATGGGATAAGTGGAGATGACGGGGAAGAGAATGCGCTACATCCCATGCTAAGTGCCCTGCAATTTCATGATGATATGCCACATGAAACTGTGGTAAGTGTTGTAATATCTAACTCATCCAGTAATATATATCTAACTCATCCAGTAATGTGGATGTGATAAGTGGAAATGACGGGGAAGAGAATGCACTACATCCCATGCTAAGCGCCCTACAGTTTTGGAGATGATGGAGAAGAGAGTGCGCTACATCCCATGCTAAGTGCCCTGCAGTTTCATGATGATATGCCGCATGAAACTGTGGTAAGTATTGTAATATCTAACTCATCCAGTAATATACATCTAACTCATCCAGTAATGTGGATGGGATAAGTGGAGATGACGGGGAAGAGAATGCGCTACATCCCATGCTAAGTGCCCTGCAGTTCCATGATGATATGCCGCATGAAACTGTGGTAAGTGGGTTCGATTTTTGTCCAGGTCGAACTTTATCCTAAACAGATAAGGTTTGTTCGGAATGGCTAGCTTTAATATATTCGATTCCCGTCCGAACTTAGCCTAAGCACATACTTAGATGAGTTTCTTCTCGGAACGGCTGGATTTCTCCTATCTTCTTGTTGGTAGAGCGTCTGTCTTGTAAGCGCTAGGTCGCAGGTTCGATTCTTGCCCGGGGCGAGCTTTTTCCTAAACAGATAAGGTTTGTTCTCGGCTGGCTTTTTCCTATCCTGTCTTCCTTTTCTCTTCGCCTCCAGGACGATAAGACTTTAGCAGTTACAGTCCCTCTATCAGTATTTTCTGATCTCACCACTTTTATAGGCCGACATTTTTGGATAGGAACTTGGCCTTTTTTTTCACATTTGTGTTTTTGTGGGGGTAGTGCCTACTCACTGGTTAGTCTGTTGTTTTCCATACTCAAAAAGCCCACTCCGAGGCTTGGGTGTAGGGGCAAGCAGCCCTAAAGGATGGGTTAAGCTTCTGCGAATATACGATGATTGCATTTATTCTCTCAGTACAGGAGCATCCAGACATATAATGAAGTACATCCTCCACTTCTTTCTCGTACATAGAAACAACCAGAGTGCAGTCACTAAGGTATGTACATACCTAGACTACCTTGCGCTGGAAATACTACTCAGTCAATGGCTAGGTGCTAAAACATCTTAACTCAGTGGTTCTCAAACTGTGCTCCGCGGAGCACTGGTGCTCCGTATTCTATCTCGTGTTCGGCTCGGCCGAAATACAACCCTGGAACGACCCCAACCCTGTAGTACAAAAGCCGCCCCCCCGAAGTGAAATAGAAATCGGCCCAGAACCCGAATAGAGTGCCCCAAAACCCGAATAGAGTGCCCCAGAACCCAAATAGGGGGATGCTTGTAGATTGAGTACGAATAGACTATCTTTGGACAAGCAACCACACTAGTAGATCATTGATGGCCGAGGCCACAAGTGAGCGTATTTGGATTAACTTCGGATCAAGCAATCTGATTGGGGTTGATTTCAAAAAATTCCGCCCGGGGCGGATTTTATCCTGATGGGATAATGTTCGTTCTCGGAACGGCTGGCTTTTTCCTATCCTGTCTTCCTTCTCTCTTCGATTTCGGGACGATAAGACCATAGAAGTTACAGTTCCCTCTGTCAAACCTTTTAAATTAAATTGATTCATTCCTTCTGTTTCAGGTGGTACAACCTCCTAAGAGTGGCTGTGATACGGTTCACTTTGCTTACTCTGTGATCATGCTACACCACTCTACAATGGTGCATGCCTCGGTTACTGGAGTACAATATGATAGAGCGCTGGATATGAGGCCTACGTTCCTGCTCATAGGTAAACTGATTTTTTCTCGAACAACATCAGTGGTGCAGTTAGTAGCTCTATGGACTTTGGATCTGGAGTATAAGTTGTGATGAGCCAAAACCCATCGTCTATGGACAGAACCTTAGCTTAGCATGGAACATTTTTTTTTTTTTAAAAAGAGGTTTGATAGAGGAAACTATAACTGCTATGGTCTTATCGTCCCGAAATCGAAGAGAGAAGGAAGACAGGATAGGAGAAAGCCAGCCGTTCCGAGAACGAACATTATACCATCAGAATAAAATTCGCCCCGGGCGGGAATCGAACCCGCGGCCTAGCGCTTACAAGGCAGACGCACTACCAACTAAGCTAACTAGGCTGGCAACATGGAACAAAAGAAGTCTAACAGTTTCATAAAGCTCCTCTTTATTGATAAAATTTTGTCTACAAATTTAGAAAGAGAATAGTTTAGCACCACACACAAAAAGCCCACTGAGAGGCTTATGGGACTACCGCTCCCACAGGTGTGTTAAGCTTCATGAAGAAAATAGTTAAGGAACATAAGGTATGGGGAGAGAGAAATGAAATCCAACTGGGGATTGATGGTTCGAGTCCACGTGAAGTCATGAAATTTGTTGGGGTGTAATAATAATAATAATAGACTCTTGAGTGGAAGGCAACCACTAGGCGAGGTCAACGCCTTAGGCGTTCTCTACCACCTAACCCTTAGAGCTCCATTATTATGTGGTCCAATTCTCAAATAAATGAGGATGAAATTCCATACCTCGTAAGGTGATCGAACCCCCACATAAGGTAAGGGGAGAGAGAAATAAAATCCAACTGGGGCTTGATGGTTCGAGTCCACGTGAAGTCATGAAATTTGTTGGGGTGTACTAATCAAGGACGACATTTGAGATAAATCTTGGACCTCACCTCGAAGGTCTCTCTGCTCTCTCTGTCATTTTCTATTCCGTTCTCTCTCTTACAGACGACTATCTCATGATACACGCCCCGGGTCTCTTCCTGCACTACCTGGACACCTCTCTCTCTCACTCCCCCTCCGCCCACCTCTTCCTCCCCTCTCCCCCCTCCCGCCCCGTCCAATATCTTCCCCTCCCCTCCTCTCCCTCGCTCCTACTCGACGTGATATCTCTGTCTTTGTTCACCCGAGTTATTCACGAGCCGAGACTGATTGAGCTGGCCATTGATGCGGGGTGCCCCCTAGAACGGAAACTTGCCATCCTCCACTACTTTCTCGTACATAGAAACAACCAGAGTGCAGTCACTAAGGTATGTACATAGCTAGACTACCTTGCGCTGGAAATACTACTCAGTCAATGGCTAGGTGCTAGTCAGTCAGTCAATGGCTAGGTGCTAAAACATTTTAACTCAGTGGTTCTCAAACTGTGCTCCCTTCAAGCTAACTAGGCTGGCCGTTTATCTGTAATCCACCTTTCCTTTTCCATCTTGTATCCCAAATTCTATCCATGAGAGTTAAAAACAACTAATCGTATTTTGATAAAGAATATAATATATATTTTTATTTTATGATACACGATAACAAGTTTAATTTTTAATATCATAACACAAGTTACATACATCATCGGGGTACGAGGTACAAGTAATATCTACGTGTACTTATTATTAAATAAATTTTATTGGATATTATTATTTTTTTACTTTCCTTATCCTATAGGAAGGAAAGTAATGTAATCGGGTCAAATTTTCGATGGTAAGTTTTTAGTGCCAAAACACGTTTTGAGGTCCCTAGAGCCTAAATCCAAAGTTTCAGCCATTGTTCCGTGTGTGTCTGTAAACAAAATATCTCGAGAACGGAAAGAGCTAGAGATTTGAAATTTGGTATGCAGTTGTCAAATGTGACAAGGATGCGAGACGAAACTTTTGGTTAAGGTCGGTGCAACGCTTGGCGGTATTTTGCCGCTTTTTGGCGTAATTTATTATTATCTCGGGAACGGTATGAGCTAGAGACTTGAAATTTGGTATGTAGTCCACAAAAGTGACAAGGATGTAACTCTAAAATTTTGGTTACCATAGGTGCTGCGGTTGGCGGTATTTTGGCCGCTTTTTGGCGGTTTTCAGCTATACTGACTAAACGGTTAGAGATATTGTAAAAGTAACAATAGAAAAACACCCAAATAAGCATAATTTAAAAGGATAAGGAACGTCGTGTGATGATGTTCACATCAGATTTTTGAACGAAGTAATCTTCAAATTTTTTTTAGTCCTTTTTAAAGGCATGGTATGAGTTTTAACTCCACAGTTTTGAATTTTTAGACTATAACTCCGATTGTTTGTCATTTTTATAGTTCATCCAGATCAATGTGACAGCAATGAGTCATCAACCCAAAATGAAGGAACCAATCAGATTGCAGGAAATCCTTACATTGTTGCAATTCAGGTAAAGGTCTATTTTTGATAAACTCTCTCTTCTAAAATGCAGAGGTAGCTCTAAGTTCAGAGGTTGGATTCCAGAACAGGTAAGGTGGATATCGCCTTACCTGACTTTGTTTCACTGTCGGAGGAAGCACTGTGCAATATAGCTTCCCCTTTTAGAGATTCTCTACCATTGCACGTGTGACATGTTTGGCAACAATGCCTATTTTTTTTGCTGTCACATTGATCTGGACACACTATAAACTAAGTTTCAAAAACTTGTGGCACCCTATCAGTCTATTACTTTTTTTTTCTCAGTGCAGGCTGTCAATTACTGGCCTTGTGTAATCATCACTGACATCCAGTAACATTAGGCCAATCAGGTAGACCTGATAGGTCTACCGCCTGTCAGGTCTACCTGATACCTGATGTACACACACACTATTAGGTAGACCTGACGGGAGGACCTGATCAGGTGTACCTGACAGGTCTACCTGATTGAGAGTGGCTGGCCTGACAGCTCAATCTGTTGGTCAGTCTTCAGTCGGTCTAATCTTTTATTTTCGTGTTTTC
>NW_007380256.1:22786-27113 GCF_000475195.1 Diaphorina citri | reverse complement strand
GGCAGCTGCACTAGATTGTGCTGCATTTTTTGCTGATCCATGGAACTGAGTTTCTACTTTCCCCCAGCCAACATTTACCGATTCTTTCTCTCCTCTTTCTGATGTGCTCAACACATCTTGCTGTGAAATCAATGTGAAATTGGTTGACAAAGTTATCACCAAACATGATTTGGTCAGAAGAATAAGATGCTCCTTATCGGGACTTAGGGCAGCTGTGATTATTTCATCATCTGGTTCAACATCAATGTTTTCTTGAAGGGCCCACAGGTCCGTATCATAACACTTGGTATCATTTTCATATGAAATTGAACGGATGTGCTGGTCTGAGATGATGTAAAAAACATTCAACAGTTCATCAGAGAAGATTTGGTCTATTTTGAAATGTGTCTCATACCAACACTCTAGCTTATGGTCTTTGTAGTGATAAAGGTGGCTATTATCATAGAGGAAAATTTTCCCATTGTCTAGAAGGAGAAATTTGACAATGTTGTTTTCATTCTGTTCTATTGGGACGGAGTGAAATGGTAGTGCTGTGTCCTTTTGATCAAAGATACAGAGATTCTTCATTGCACCTGAAAGAAGAAAAGGAGCAGACATTTTATTAAAGTACCTACCAAACTTCTTTGAGTACAAATTATGTACTTCACTGATTGCCAAAGAGATAAACTTTGGAGGGAAAATTTGACTCAACACCTGACAAAATACACCAGTTTATAACATTGAAATGGGGGTCTTTTCTGATGAAATTCCTGTGTGCGGAGTCCAGTATATAGGACAATTGCACCCAAGTTCCTGGTGGATCTAAGAAGTAAAACACACATTGTGTGTGGTTGGTATCCAAATGGGTGACTATGTATTTGGGCATTCACTGCTGCTGGCTTTTCCAAACTCCCCTTGAGCTGAGGGAGGTAAATGTGAGGTGGTAGTTTGTTGTTAAAGGGTAGGTAAAACCCCCTGTTAGGAGAAGACCTACATAAGATGTTAAAATTGAGAAAACACCTAGGTATCCATGAAGTGTAAGAGTGGTGAATGATTGACTAACTTACTTTTTGGATTCTAACCTTATCTTGGATTCTAACTGATCAAATTTGGAGCTTTCTAAACAAGATTATTGATGCGTTATCACTGATCTTATCAAGACATTTCTTATCAGTAAAGAATAATCAGTCATCTGCCACTTATCAGTGCACCAGTGCAGAGTGCAGTGCACTAAAAGGTAAAGGTAACGTGCGATTTTTTCAAAAAGTTCGCGCCTCTCCCGCTCTTGCCGTTCAATGGACTTGGCAGTCCAAAAAGATCCGTATACACGATGCAGCGAACGATAAAAAAGTAAAGGATTTTGTGGAAACCTGGAGAAAATTAAAATAAAATTTCCGAAAGATTTTGCGAGGCTTAATTTTTTTAAAAATAATTATTACCTAATATATCTAGATTGAAATCGCTTTAAATTTATTAAAATAAATAAAATAATAAAAAGTAAAAATGTCCAAATCAGCTGAGGCCGGTAATGGCAGTTCATATTCCGGTAGATAAGGCTGGACCTGAGAGGCGCGAAATTTTGAATTTTTGACCAAAAAAAAATCTTAAAATCTGAACTGGAAAAAGTTGAAGCCTTTTAAGTGTAGAGTTTTCAAGTTTTTTGCCCCTAATAAAATGTCCTTACCTGGAAAATGCTTGATTTTAACTGTTACTTAGTTGATAGACAGTAAAAAGGATCCCCAAAAAAGTGGGTGCCATCAACAGTGATTGATTGAAATGGAGCCAAGAGCAAACTGATGTTATCATGGTGGAAGATTTGATAACTTTCTCATTGAATTAGCATAAAAGGTAAGGTAATAAAAAGTGTGATATCTGGAAGATTTTCCATGAATCTGCACTGTTCACTTAGAAAAACACAGAAAATGATGGCAGGTAGGTACAACATTTGGTAACCATTCAGAAGCAATAACTATGAAAAAGAAAGTTCTTTTTTGCTTTTAATCTAACCCTATAATAATACTGCTTATTTGTAACAGCTCATTTTTGTAGCAATTTTCAGGTTGTGGTAATGAATAATAATCCTAAAATCCAATGTTTACCTACCATGCTGGCACCGGTCGCTATGTGCATTTATATGTCATAGCTACTCATTTTCCTCACGAGGCTGAGTGGGCCCCACAACATCCAGTCACAGAATCAATCATTTGCATGATACAAATTTCTTGACCCCGCCGGGAATCAAACCTGGGTCTCCCACGTGCAAGGTGAGCTCAGTGACCACTAAGCCATGGGAGCTGACTCAATTTACAGTAGGTAACATGTTTATGTTCAATCATCAATATCTTTATGTTCTTTTTCTTTCTATTGCAGGTATACTTGCTTACCTTTCAGAAGAATGTCACTCTAATCTCCAGAGGGTACCATCATGAGTAGCATGCTCTCCCATAGGAGTGACCAGGGGGATGTAGAACTTGACTATCTCGTAGAGGAAGAAGAAGACCTGGAAGAAGAAGAGGAACAACTTAGCTCCTCTCAGCAACGATACCCCTACTTGGGTGTTCTCCTGGCGACGATATCTTCCTATTTGCATGATGTAAATTTCTTGACCCCGCCGGGAATCGAACCTGGGTGTCCCATGTGCAAGGTGAGCTCAGTGACCACTAAGCCATGGGAGCTGACTTAATTCACAGTAGGTGTTTATGTTCAATCATCAATATCTTTATGTTCTTTTTCTTTCTATTGCAGGTATACTTGCTTACCTTTCAGAAGAATGTCACTCTAATCTCCAGAGGGTACCATCATGAGTAGCATGCTCTCCCATAGGAGTGACCAGGGGGATGTAGAACTTGACTATCTCGTAGAGGAAGAAGAAGACCTGGAAGAAGAAGAGGAACAACTTAGCTCCTCTCAGCAACGATACCCCTACTTGGGTGTTCTCCTGGCGACGATATCTTCCTTGTTCTTCTCCATGTGTTCTGTCATCGTCAAGTGGATGGTGAATGTTCATCCGATGCAACTTGCTGCTTGTAGATTCATCGGCGTCCTCATGCCTGCTATCCCAATTCTCATCTACAAGAATGAAACACCATTCCCGAAAGGCAAGCGTGTGATGCTCCTATTGAGATCATTCACAGGGACCACAGGACTATCCCAATTCTCATCTACAAGAATGAAACACCATTCCCGAAAGGCAAGCGTGTGATGCTCCTATTGAGATCATTCACAGGGACCACTGGGCTCATGTTGAGTTTCTATGCATTCCGACACATGCATCTTGCAGACGCTTCTGTCATTGTGTTTAGTGTGCCTGTGTTTGTGAGTGTGTTTGCCTACGTGTTTCTCAAGGAGCCTTGTGGTCTGTTCAACGTGGTAAGTATCTTCCTTACACTCCTTGGTGTGGTGCTCATCACCCGACCACCTGTTCTGTTTGGCTCTACAGTTCCGTCACTCAGTGTGAATGATGATGAATCTCGTAGAGGAAGAAGAAGACCTGGAAGAAGAAGAGGAACAACTTAGCTCCTCTCAGCGGAGATACCCGTACTTGGGTGTTCTCCTAGCGACTATATCTTCCCATCTCGTAGAGGAAGAAGAAGACCTGGAAGAAGAAGAGGAACAACTTAGCTCCTCTCAGCGGAGATACCCGTACTTGGGTGTTCTCCTGGCAACGATATCTTCCCTGTTCTTCTCCATGTGTTCTGTCATTGTCAAGTGGATGGTGAATGTTCATCCGATGCAACTTGCTGCTTGTAGATTCATTGGCGTCCTCATGCCTGCTATCCCAATTCTCATCTACAAGAATGAAACACCATTCCCGAAAGGCAAGCGTGTGATGCTTCTATTGAGATCATTCACAGGGACCACTGGGCTCATGTTGAGTTTCTATGCATTCCGACACATGCATCTTGCAGATGCTTCTGTCATTGTGTTTAGTGTGCCTGTGTTTGTGAGTGTGTTTGCCTATGTGTTTCTCAAGGAGCCTTGTGGTCTGTTCAACGTGGTAAGTATCTTCCTTACACTCCTTGGTGTGGTGCTCATCACCCGACCACCTGTTCTGTTTGGGTCTACAGTTCCGTCACTCAGTGTGAATGATGATGAGGAATGGGAAGCGGTCTGGGGGATGTGGCGAGGGCTGTGGGCCGCTATTTCGGCCACCATCTTTGGTGCCAACGCGATGTCCTTATCCGCGCCTCTCAAAGGACTTCACTTCTCGCTGTCATGTCTCACGTCCTTTTGCTTTGTATCTCGCCTCTATTCCAAACCCTTGGGTTCTCCTGGCTCTGGATGTCCTGTGCTCCTATTATGATATATTTTCTCTTTCCATATTTAATTCACATCAGGTTCTCTCGTC
>NW_007380256.1:0-21885 GCF_000475195.1 Diaphorina citri | reverse complement strand
AAGAGAGAGGGAGAGGGAGAGAGAGAGAGAGAGAGAGAGAGAAAGGGAAAATTGAGGAGAGGTGAACGAAAGAGATTGTGTATGTGTATTTGTGTGTGTGTGAGAGAGGGAGAGAGTGAGAGAAATGGAGGAGAGAGAGAGAGAGAGAGAGAGAGAGAGAGAGAGAGAGAGAGAGAAAAAACGAGAGAAGAAAAAGAGGGAGGGGGGGGGGGGGGGGGGGCTCGGCTCTCCCTAAATACAGCCCTGTCCAAATGAGACATCTCCCGCAGTCTAAACTAACTCCTTCTATTAATAAACCTCCTGGGTTGTTCAATGTTGTCCTTCAATCATTTTCACTTTCCTCACCACTAGGAACTAATTAAAAAGTGTTCTTTTCGTTCTGATCAAAAACTTACTCAATGATTTTTCCCTGTAAGATTATACCTTTTCCTTTCCACTCTGATTTTAAGTTCTTATCAATCTAGTCACTTATTTTACTTTGAATAACATTCAGATTTTTTCTTTCCTTATCCTATAAGAAAAAAAGTAATGTATTCGGTCATTTTGTTTACTATTTTTATTTTGTTGACTTGATTTTTATTTTATTGATAATATTGATTCCCTGCCCCTTTTTTTACTAGGCTTAATATTGTACTTACTAGAATTTCCTTGTACTTTTGTCTATGTATTTCTAACGTTAGTCTTACTATTAGCATCTCAAAGATTAATATTCGAAGAATTGTATTATTTGCAGTATTAAATTGAACAATTTTATACACTGAGAAGGGTTTTTTTTCCAACGTTTTTCTCTCTTACTAGTATGGTAGATTGTTTGGTATCAAATGCTGCTAATTAACTATCAGGTCTCATTCCTGTATTGAAGTTAGTTGCTAACAAATGTTATCCTTAACAGATAAGGTTCGTTCTCGGAACGGCTGGCTTTCTTCTAGCTTTACTAGTATGGTAGATTGTTTGGTATCAAATGCTGCTAATTAACTATCAGGTCACATTCCTGTATTGAAGTTAGTTGCTAAGCTAACAAATTTAATGTTATCCTTAACAGATAAGGTTCGTTCTCGGAACGGCTGGCTTTCTTCTAGCCTGTCTTCCTTCTCTCTTCGATTTTGGGACGATAAGACTTCCTTTGAGTCCATTGTTAGGTACAGTAAAAAAAGTAGTAGTAATAAAAGACACCAGATATTTTGAATACCATATCACATTATATATTTCAAATAAATATGAATACGACTGTGTTTAATTAAAATGTCTCCGTTACTGAAAAGTGGTTACATTTTTGAAGCAAGCTGATTGGTGCATACTTGCAAGATAGCCCAATTAATTGTTAGGTACAGTAAAAAAAGTAGTAGTAATAAAAGACACCAGATATTTTGAATACCATATCACATTATATATTTCAAATAAATATTAATACGACTGTGTTTAAATAAAATGTCTCCGTTACGGAAAAGTGGTTACATTTTTGAAGCAAGCTGATTGGTGCAAACTTGCTGGATAGCCCAATTAGGATCGAGAAAAAATATAAACACTTTTCCGCACCGGAGACTTAAACGTAACCTAAATTATAAATAAAATATAAATTAAAATCAATACCTAGGGGAAAATCGGAAAATGAAAACAGATAGCTTTTTTTGTTTTACATTTTCATTTTCCCCTATTGATTTTAATTTGTTTTACCAAGTGTTGTGTACACCCTTGAAAGTTCTAACTTTTTAATAAATTAAAACTATAGGTACATAGATACTTAAATGAGGAATAAATAAATAGTTATGGTGATGAATTACACTGACCTACAAAATGAAATGACCAGCGAGTTGCAATTGCAACTTGAGCTTGCAGATAAAAGCGTGCAAGAGTTCTAACTTTTTAATAAATTAAAACTATAGGTACATAGATACTTAAATGAGGAATAAATAAATAGTTATGGTGATGAATTACACTGGCCTACAAAATGAAATGACCACCGAGTTGCAATTGCAACTTGAGCTAAAAGCGTGCAAGCTTGCATTTAACCCCCGAATGGATAAAAGTAAGGCTTGTCTTTTCGCTTAATGCTGTCCAATTAGAGGAACGTAGGAATATCTTGGGACTGATGTACATTTTATGGCCGTCGATCGATGTGGACTGAAGCGTCCACACTGCCTCGACAATATGGATTCACCACGTCTAAGCAAGCCCCCGAATGGATAAAAGTAAGGCTTGTCTTTTCGCTTAATGCTGTCCAATTAGAGGAACGTAGGAATATCTTGGGACTGATGAACATTTTATGTCCATCTAAAGGTGTGTCCACACATAGTTGGCCGGCCGTCGATCGATGTGGACTGAACCGTCCACACTGCCTCGACAATATGGATTCACCACCTCGATCGACGACCGGTCGACTATGTTTGGACACACCTTAAAAATCGTTCTTCAAAATCGTCGGAATCGGGAAAAACGGGGCGATATGAACCACTGCACCGTTTCTTTAATCTACACACAGTTTTCTGACGTTCCATTTTGCCCAAAATCCTCCTACACATTTGATCATAAAAACCTTTTCGAAACGGTCTTATTCGGGGAAAGTGGGGCGATATGAACCGCTGCACCGTTTCTCTAATCTACAGCTACACACATAGCATTCCAACAGCCTAAATCAGGGGAAGTAACCCAATAATAGAGTTCTTCACCTCAAACTTGTGGCACCCTGTCACCATTTTTTTCTCAGTGCGCCTGTACTAAACCATAGGAAAAAGAGGGAAAACGAGCTTCAGAAGATAAGAAATTCAGCCAGAATAGTCAGCTTGGTTGGCAACGCGTCTGCCTTGCAAGCTCTAGTACACACGGTTTTCTGAACGTTCCATTGTGCCCCAAATCCCCCTACAAACAGCATAAAAACTTTTTAAAGACGGCTTTTTGGGGAAAGCAATCAAGACTGCAACACACTGACGCAATATTTGACATTTGACAGACACGGAAAGTAAGCAAGTAGGGAGAAGCGGGTTGGATGACTCCCCGAACCACTGGTGCAGTGGTTTCTCTAATCCACACACAGTTTTCTGAACGTTCCGTAGGCCTAGGCCATGGGTCCGATTCCCGCCCGAGGCGGATATCATCCTGAACGGATATAAGGTTCGTTCTCGGAACGGCTGTCTTTCTCCTAACCTATCTTCCTTCTCCCTTTGCTTTCGGGACGATAAGACCTTAGCAGTTACAGTTCCCTCTATCCAACCTCTTTAAAAAATAATAATAAAGAACGTTCCGTTTTGCCCGAAATCCTCGTTGGTCAGGTGACTGCCTCCGACTCGGTTGGTACCATCGTTCAGTTTGAGGGATTTGTCCACAACGAATACATCGCTATCTAGAAGCCGCGTTGAGGACTCTACCCGCTTGTTCCACTCGTCTGAAAGTAGAATAGAATTGGATTTAGAAGAAGGAGGAGAAGAAGAAGGAGAATGAGAAGAAGGAGAAGGAGAAGAAGAAGGAGAAGGAGAAGAAGAAGAAGAAGTAGAAGAAAGTTTCATACAAATTACCTTTTAAACCCTAGTCCTTCCTACTGAAGAGGTACCCAGGTACCCTCAGCGACTTTGAACGCCTTCTGATTTGTCCACAACGAATACATCGCTATCTAGAAGCCGCGTTGAGGACTCTACCCGCTTGTTCCACTCATCTGAAAGCAAGAGTAGAAATTATTGTTAATTTAGAATCATAGGTACCCAAAAAATTTAACTACAGAATTGCTTACCTTATTTTATATGACTAAGAACGATAGTCATATAAAATAATGTAAAAATTAAGTAAGTAGAATTAGGATGAATTTAAAAAAATGTTTCTGCATATGCACAGAAACGAGTTTTTGTCAAATAACGTTAAAGAGTTCAGTTAACAAGACGCTAAATTTGGTTGCAAAAACTCTCTATTATATATTACTCGATTTGTCCACAACGAATACATCGCTATCTAGAAGCCGCGTTGAGGACTCTACCCGCTTGTTCCACTCATCTGAAAGCAAGAGTAGAATTATTGTTAATTTAGAATCATATCCAAAAAATTTACAGAATTGCTTACCTTATTTTATATGACTAAGAACGATAGTCATATAAAATAATGTAGAAATTAAGTAAGTAGAATTAGGATGAATTTAAAAAAATGTTTCTGCATATGCACAGAAACGAGTTTTTGTCAAATAACGTTAAAGAGTTCAGTTAACAAGACGCTAATTTTGGTTGCAAAAACTCTCTATTATATAGGTATTACTCTCTAAAATGATGGGGAAAACTTGGACCTCACTGCGACCTGCGTTCGGTCAATGACAAAGGTAGAAACACACTACCATCACGTCACGTCACGTCACGTGAACTCATGGGGAGTCGGAAAAATGTTCAAAGTTTCCCCATAATATTGTAGGTAATCCCGTTCAGGACAGCTACACCTTTAGTGTCTTACTTTTCATTTGTTCCAAGTCACCCCCGGTTCCTCCTAGTTGTGTTGGTAGAATGTCGCCGGGAATCACATCCTGGAGATCCTTGACACTTTTGTGAACCAACACCTGAGGAGGAGAAGAAAATTAGCAAAGGTTATAGGCCAGGGTTGTCCAACCTTTGCGCACCCGAGGGCCACAAGAGACCAAGGTAGAGAGATGGCGGGCCGCAAAGTTAAATATTCAACTCACAGGTGGGGCCTTCTACACGGGCCTTTGCGGGCTTTCGCGGGCCGCAGAAATGAACTCGCGGGCCGCGGGTTGGACAACCCTGTTATAGGCCATTCCCACTTTTGAGATTCATCCGATTTTTTTCCGCATGTCCTTGTCTAAACGAGAGTGTTTTTACTACATGCGACACGATTTTTTTCCCGAACGACAAGTGGAAACGACCCAAGGCGGGCGGCAATACCTTATGGGGGAAGGTAACAAATTCACTCCCGCCTTTTTTTTTTTTTTTAGATTATATCATGTCGATTCTGTCTGGCTGGGGACGACAGGGATTAGACCAGCTTAGTCTGGCTAGGAGACTATAAACAGGGAGTAGACCAGCTTAGTCTGGCTAGTAGACAAACAGGGAGTATTCCAGTCTGAATTTCCCTTCCTAAAGAATTAGCAAAGGTTGAGTGCGAAGGGCATCCACTCGTAAAATTGGTAGCCAAACCCAAATGTGAGCCCATAGCAATCACCCTAGTTAGGGCTGATTGAGAGGCTGGCGAAAAACGCCGACCCGGGAAAAAAGAGGTGGCGGTCAAGCGGTTTAGTGAGTCATTTCGCACTACTTTCCCCGAATCAAATAGTTTTTTTCTTCAGTTACCTATGTCGATTGACGTCGTTTTTCGACGGCGTAACTTACGTCGGCGTAGTTCATGATCTCGCGGACCTGCAACAGATCGACCTGCGGGAGGTACACCTGATTAGGTCCGCCTGTCAGGTCTACCTGATACCTGATGAGCCCTGGCCTTAGACGTGTTTTAGGTGAGGTATATTTAAGTCGTTTTTCGGCGTAACTTACGTCGGCGTAGTTCATGATCTTGCGGACCTGCAGCAGGTCGACCTGGGATAGATGGCCGAGCTTGAAGTTGGCCAAATCCAGTATGGAGTGAAAGCCGAAAAATTCGGTGGCATGTTTAATGTGGTAGTCCAGGACGACTCGGAACCTAAAAAAAAAAGTTAATTACCTACAATTAAAAACGATCAACGTGAACAATTTTCTCTCTCCATAATAATAATACCTACTATTCAAAATTTTAGTGACTACAGAAAAATAAAAAATGCTTGGAAAACTGTAAAAGATTACTTGAGACGAAAAGAAGATAAAAAAAAAAAAAAAAAAAAAAATAGTTAATTACAATTCAAAACGAGCAACACGAACAATTTTCTCTCACCATAATAATAATACCTACTATTCAAAATTTTAGTGAATACAGAAAAATAAAAAATGCTTGGAAAACTGTACCTAAAAGATTACTTGAGACACAGACAGACAGACACACACACGGACCAATGGCTGAAACTTTGGATTTAGGCTCTAGGGACCTCAAAACGTGTTTTGACACAAAAAACTCACCATCGAAAATTTGACCCGATAACATTACTTTCCTTCCTATAGGATAAGGAAAGTAAAAATCGTCTGATGCTAATCAAAATTTTTAAATAATCGTAATGGAAACGTAATTAAAATAAACTTAATTTAAATTAGATTAATTAATCATTTAATAGCTATACGAATTACGGAATGATCATAAAATGTTTTAGCCTAGTAAGTAGCTATCTGGAGGTAAGTACCTACTTACCTAATATCTACGTCTAATACCTACTTATTTTGCACATTATATTGAATTTTTATTAGGGAACTAATAAAAATTATACTCTATTCTATGTTTTTTGCGACAAAAGAACAAAAAGAATAGCATAAAAAGAAAATTTCATGAGAAGGAAGAAGATCTAATAATGCCATTAGACCTGAGCTCTGAGCTGTTTCCTCTTCAGTCGACACAAAACTTGAGCTATTTTGCAAAAGTTTTAAACGAGGAGGATTCAGCTCAAGGTTTATAAATTGAGCTTGTGAAAGAATTGTTAGATGAAATAAAAAATAAAATAAATAAATACCTCTGGATGAGATAGATGGGATCGAAAGTGGACGGGTCAGAACTGTTGAAGGACCAGTAGAACACCATACGATGGTCCGGAGTCAGGTGTGGAAATGTGATCACCGTCCTAGAACAGTACAATTGGAGAGATGACGTTAGCTGGTCCGGGCATGTCAGAATTACATTTTTATGAGCCTTGTTGTACATAATGGTTCGGGGTTTGGCAGAACAGACTACTGTAGATTTATCCGCCCCGGGCGGGAATCGAACCCGCGGCCTAGCGCTTACAAGGCAGACGCACTACCAACTAAGCTAACTAGGCTGGCTGCCAACACTTTTGGATACGCAAAACGAAACGGAGTATTTTGTCCAAGAGGGACTTGACGTCTCTGTATGCTAAGGTTTTTAGTAACGGGGGATTTTACCCTCCCAATTCGGCGACAAGCCACCGGCCTCCCTACATTAACCTCAGCCCAAATAGAAAACTCCGAAGAGGGTGTGTCGGTCGACGGGGAGGTCCTCCTATTTTAGTAGATTTAATAAAATAGAATATACCTTGTTTATACTACCAGCATAGGACTGAAAAGTCCCTTTACTCTCGCAGTCTAAACAAGGTCTTATAAAGTTGATTGGTAATAACATTACATTTTATGGAACAATAATCAAGACCTGTTTAATTATTTATTTATTTATTTAAATTTAAGCTTTTTTTTTACTTACTATACTTAAATTTAAATAAATTTAAACAACACAATCATACCTACTTGTGCAGTTACTGACACGGCCTAAAGCTGTACCCTCCCCCAGCACGGCACAAAACCTTGCCTCCTCGTAAAAAATCTGGGGGGGACCTGGACCCCCCCTGGTGTATCCGTCCATGCACGGGGAGGTGCTCCTATTTTAGTAGATTTAAAAAACACAATCATACCTATGCCGTTACTGACACGGCCTAAAGCTGTACCCTCCCCCAGCACGGTATAAACCTTGCCCCCTCGTACAAAATCTGGGGGGACCTGGACCCCCCCTGGTGTATCCGCCCATGGACTCGACTATACTTACACTGCATTGTAGAAGTCCTTATACATGGAGGCTTTGATAAGTTGATCATCAAACAGTTGCGGAAAATCCGTCCTGGCGTACATGTAATTCTCGATGCTCGTTTTAACACGTTCGATGCTGTTCTTGGTGGCGATCAGGAGGTGTTGAATCCAGAGCTTGATTTCGTCTGAAAGCGAGAAAGAGGGATGTCAGTGGCAGTGGGTGTGTTGAAAATCGATTGTAGTAGGGAGATATTTTAACTTTAGCATTAGCCGTATTTTCCTTTCGCAATATCCCCTTTTCTGAAGCTTGTTTCCCCTCTTTTGGCGTGTTAGCGCCTGTACTAAACCATAGGAAAAAGAGGGAAAACGAGCTTCAGAAGATGAGAAATTCAGCCAGACTAGTCAGCTTGGCTGGCAGCGCGTCTGCCTTGCAAGCTCTAGGCCATGGGTCCGATTCCCGCCCGAGGCGGATATCATCCTGAACGGATAAGGTTCGTTCTCGGAACGGCTGTCTTTCTCCTAACCTGTTTTCCTTCTCCCTTTGCTTTCGGGACGATAAGACTTTAGCAGTTACAGTTCCCTCTATCCAACCTCTTAAAAAAAAAAAATAATAATAAAAAGCCAGTCTCGTTAGCTTGGCTGGTAGCGCGTCTGTCTTGTAAGCGCTAGGCCGCCGGTTCGATTCCCGTCCGTTTTCTCTTCGATTTCGAAACGATAAGACCTTAGTAGTTACAGTTCCCTCTGTCAAACCTTGAAATAAAACATTTTTGACGGCGTCCAGAGACTACGCTTCCGAGAAACGAGAGGCCTTATACCTACTCGGAAAACTACAAAACATCTACCTCGGTGGTGTAGTGGTCAAGATGCTCGCCTGGTAAACAGGAGGGCGCTGATGACAAATATTCTTCATTGAACTTGAAAAATAATGATATGCCGTTACAAGTTTATTCATGTGCTGAACTTGAAGAGAAATGGAAGCAAAAGAGCCTTCACGGAAGATATAAATCACAACTAGATGATAAGATTCGTATAAGCTTAACCCATCCCCTGGGGCAAATTGCCCCAACACCTAAGCCTCAGAGTGGGCTTTTTGTGTATGGAGTTAAGCTTAGTCTGGCTAGGAGACAAACAGGGAGTATACCAGCCTGAATTTCCCTTCCTAAAGAACTAGCAAAGGTTGAGTGCGACGGGCATCCAGTCGTAAAATTTGTAGCCAAAACCAAATGTCAGCCCATAGCAATCACCCTAGTTAGGGCTGATTGAGAGGCTGGCGAAAAACGCCGACCCGTCTAAACACGGGAAAAGAAGAAGAAGAAGAAGAAGAAGAAGAAGAAGAAAAGAAGAGGTGGCGGTCAAGCGGTTTAGTGAGTCATTTCGCACTACTTTCCCCGAATCAAATAGTTGTTTTCTTCAGTTACCTATGTGGTTGACGTAGTTTTTCGACGGCGTAACTTACGTCGGCGTATAATTATTATTATTATTATTATTATTATTACTATTATTATTAGATATTATTGTTACAAAACATCTCATATTTATGTACCTACTTGGCTGTAGGTATGTATGTATAGATTGTCACGCCAGGTTGGTTTGACCACACGCAATATTTCGCAGGTGTTGCTTCCTTGGTGACAAAACTACGACAGTTCACGTGATTTTACCTTGACAAGGCTCCAAAATCAATTAAACCTACTCGATAATGTGTCATTTGTCTACTGGCAAGTCAACATGTATCTGAGATTCTAGGAATCTAGGCAAACAATGCGATTTATTTGTCAAATACCTGCCTCATATACTGGGCCAGGTCACTGGGAAACTTTTGCTATGAGGTTTACACAGCCTAGTTAGGTACTTAGCTTCGACAGCAGAGCGCCTGCCTTGTAAGCCAGTTCCGATATTCTCGGTACAATACACAAATTATATCAAAACTCTGTTCCGTGTTGATTTATGCCGGGCGTCTCTTCAAACTATTGACGTAGGTTTTTTTTTTTTTAAGAGGTTTGACAGAGGGAACTGTAACTGCTATGGTCTTATCGTCCCGAAATCGAAGAGAGAAGGAAGACAGGATAGGAGAAAGCCAGCCGTTCCGAGAACGAACATTATCCCATCCGGATAAAATCCGCCCCGGGCGGGAATCGAACCCGCGGCCTAGCGCTTACAAGGCAGACGCACTACCAACTAAGCTAACTAGGCTGATGGCTAACACAAATTCTTTTAGCTTAGTTAGCTTTGAAGTCGAAGGTAGGCAAGCCCACCTATAGTTAGCTTGGAATCTTGGAGGGTTTACCTTGTCAGCGCTAACTCCGCCGGGGCGAAATTTATCCTAATCAGATCAGGATCATTCTCGGAACACCTAGCTTTCTCTTATGCTGTCGTCCTTATCTTTTCTTTTTCAGGACGATACATTTAGTACTTAGTAGGCACATTTCCCTATATCCTTAATAGTAGTAGGTACATTTCCCTATATCAAAATAATATCATAAAAAAAAACTCACTTTGTGAATTGCGGATTGATACATCCTGTAGGATGAGTCAACAATTTAATAGCTAAACAATTTCATTTCATTGATATCCACAATATTATATATCTACCTACCTTTATTCTTTTTGTTCTTGTACCTATTGTCTTGTTTATTGACAATGTTTTAATTTCAAATTAACTACATTTTTATAGCCCGTCCTTCCTTTAATATTACGATAGTAATAAAAAAATCTGGTGTGAACATCACACGACTTTCCTTATCCTATTGAATGACGCTTATTTGAGTGTTCTTTTACCCTAACTTTTACAATATCTCTAACCTTTTTGTCGCTATAGCTGAAAACCGCCAAAAAACGGTCGAAATCTGTCCAAAAGCCGCCAAGCGCAGCAACCATCTCAACCAAACGTTTTGAGTTGCATCCTCGTCACATTTGTGAACTACATTCAAAATTTCAAGTCTCTAGCTTATACCGTTCCCGAGATAATGTTAAATTACACCGAAAACCGCCAAAAAGCGGTAAAATGCCGCCAAGCGTTGCACCGGTCTTAACCAAAAGTTTCGTGTCGCATCCTTGTCGCATTTGAAAGATAGGATCTAGCACTCTGGCTAGACCGTGCAGTGATAAATTTTCCTAGCGGACACACACGTTCAGTTTTGCATGACAGACATAAGCCCATCGGGCAAAATTGAACATAAGTGATGCCCGGCCTTATAACAAAATCAGAATCTTTTAACTTTCATCAGGTTCCAGGTTAGTTAGCTTGGAGGGTACCTTATGCTGTCCAAGCTAGGAAATATTTTTCTCGCTATACTTTTTACAATTGCCAGTCCTTGTGCTTATGAAACCAATCTCAAAATAATAAAGGAATTTAACTAAAAATGAGAGCAATAGGATTTGTCTCATTTTTTTTTCTCCTCATCAAAAAGTTTTCTGACGTTCAAATAATGAGAGGAAAAGCTGCAAGCTCAGGGAGTTTTGACTTTATATCGAGAAAAGTCACGTGTTATAGCATTTTCATTGTTTTAACTATATCTATGTACCAGAGTAGGTACCTATATTTGGAAAGTATCAAAAGTTTGTAATAACGCCTCCCACGCTTACGACATTTCATGAAAGTGACATTTCAAGAGAGTGTTACTATCATTTCACCTATAATTTATTTTATTTATGTAGAGCCTTTTTACTGTTTTCCTTATTATCCTATAAAGTAATTTCTTCCTCTTTCAGACTCTTCCTTTTCGCAATTGAAGATTTTAGTGGGAGTAGATTTCTATCTTTTTCCAGCTTTCTTTTAAGTTAACAGGATTCTCCTTAAGTGAGCTCCTCCACCCAACCACTAGAACTTCGTTTATTTACTGTATGGAATAACTGATAGAAGTCAGGTTTCTACTTCCTTCCTACTTTGTTTCTAAGGCAATACTAGAAGAGACAAACATAGCGGGAGTAGATTTACGTGATTAACTGATCAGTAAATTCCACTTTTACTTGGATATCATAAATCATAATCCAATACCTTTACAATGCATGATTTCTAAAACTCCAAGCTCAATATCACCAGACCCTTAGTAGTTACAGTTCCCTCTGTCAAACCTTGAAATAAAACATTTGACGGCGTCCAGAGACTTACGCTTCCGAGAAACGAGAGGCCCTATACCTACTCGGAAAACTACAAAACATCTACCTCGGTGGTGTAGTGGTCAAGGCGCTCGCCTGGTAAATAGGAGGGCGTCAGCTGGCGTGGGTTCAATCCCAGCCGAGGTATGGAATTTTATCCTCAATATAATTTGAGAATTTGACCACAATAATAGTATATGTATAGTAGCCCAATGCTGGAGTAAAGGGACTTTTCAGTCCTATGCGAGCAATATAAATAAGCACTATTAGTATTATTATTATTATTATTATTGTTACAAAACATCTCATGTTTATGTACCTACTTGGCTGTAGGTATAGGTAGGTATGTATGTAGATTGTCACGCTAGGTTGATTTGACCACACGCAATATTTCGCAGGTGTTGCTTCCTTGGTGACAAAACTACGACAGTTCATGTGATTTTACCTTGACAAGGCTCCAAAATCAATTAAACCTACTCGACTCGATAATGTGTCATTTGTCTACTGGCAAGTCAACATGTATAATAGTCACCATGTACCCATCTGAGATTCTAGGAATCCAGGCAAACAATGCGATTTATTTGTCAAATACCTGTCTCATATACTGGGCCAGGTCACTGGGAAACTTTTGCTATGAGGTTTACACAGCCTAGTTAGGTAGTTAGCTTCGACAGCATCACATGTGTTCTCTAGCTATTTCAGCATATGTGGAGTATTATGAAATCATTCTGATAACGAAGCAGTAGTCAAAGTTAATGAGAATTCATAGTCCACCTCCTAACAGTCCTAACCTCATTATCTTGACACTCGATACCTCGTTTAGAGAACTTCCATTTAGCATGGAATACACCAATAAACCACATACAACAGTGTATGAAATAACTTACAACACATGAGTTTATAAACAGTTGTGCATATCATGTGGTTAGATAGCTTATAGTCAGCAGTTCAGAGTTTATAAATCTTTAGGATCTTGCTCATGGTGGCAACATATTGGCCTACGAGAAATATTCTAATGCAACAGAGGACATAGTTTTGAAGTAATTAGAGTCTTACAAGAGGCTTACAGTCTGTTATTTACAATGTGTATGACATTACAAAAACTTACGTGAGGTGAAAGCTTCCAAATTCCAAGATGAGGAATTCTGTGTTAACAAATGCTCGTCACAAATGTTGCTCCTAGATTAATACGTACCTTTATAACCTGACTTTAACTCGAACCACCAACTTCCATTCTCTACTGAGGTTGGTAAGATTGGTTCCAACTCACTTCAATTATAGATGTCATGAGTGTGGAGTAGTTCTTGGGACAGGGCCCTGCTTCACGCATCAAAACAGCACTATGTAAATATGTATTTTGCTAGAACGGCAGTATTGTTTTATTCGAATATTATACCGGTGTCGTTTATTCAGCGTACTTCCTTTTGGTCTCAATGATGCGGTGCTCGCAGATTTATATTTCCGCTAAAACTACCTCAACCAAGACAATGACAACAACCAAGACAACCAAGACAAAGATAATAGTAGATACCTACATACCTACCTCAATGTAGAATTCCTTTTGGTCTCAATGATGCGGTGCTCGCAGATTTATATTTCCGCTAAAACTACCTCAACCAAGAATCAATGACTAGATAATAGTACGAGTAGATAGCTAGATACCTACCTCAATGTAGAATTAAAGAGGTTCCTTTTGGTCTCAATGATGCGGTGCTCGCAGATTTATATTTCCGCTAAAACTACCTCAACCAAGAATCAATGACTAGATAATAGTAGATAGCTAGATACCTACCTCAATGTAGAATTAAAGAGAATCTAGCACTCTGGCTAGACCGTGCAGTGATAAATTTTCCTAGCGGACACACACGTTCAGTTTTGCATGACAGACATAAGCCCATCAGGCAAAATTGAACATAAGTGATGCCCGGCCTTAATAACAAAATCAGAATCTTTTAACTTTCATCAGGTGCCAGGTTAGTTAGCTTGGAGAGTACCTTATGCTGTCCAAGCTGAACTTAATTTAAATTAGATTAATTAATCATTTAATAGCTATACGAATTACGGAATGATCATAAAATGTTTTAGCCTAGTAAGTAGCTACCTGTAGGTAGGTACTTAATATCTACGTCTATAATACCTACTTATTTTGCACATTACCTATATTGAATTTTTATTTTTTTATTAGTTTCCTACAACTAAATCCATTATACTCTATTCTATGTCAGATTCTAGAAGATTCTAGGTATTATTCTTGAGCAAACAATCGGTGAACCGTGATTTCTAGTTCTGTGTAGAATTTAGAACTTTAATACAAGGTTCTGGGTTCGATGAACAATAAGAAGAAATCCTCGTATTTCGATTGCAATACTCCTACATACCTGCTATTACCTACTTGTATTTCAACCGGAGTTTTATGTCAGATTCTAGAAGATTCTAGGTATTATTCTTGAGCAAACAATCGGTGAACCGTGATTTCTAGTTCTGTGTAGAATTTAGAACTTTAATACAAGGTTCTGGGTTCGATGAACAATAAGAAGAAATCCTCGTATTTCGATCCTCACCTTGCACGCCGCGGGAGACCCGGGTTCGATTCCCGGCGGGGTCAAGAAATTTGTATCATGCAAATGATTGATTCCATGACTGGCTGGCCGTTGCGGGGCCCACTCAGCCTCGTGAGGAAAATGAGTAGCTATGACATATAAATGTGCATAGCGACCGGTGCCAGCATGGTAGGTAAACATTGGATTTTAGGATTATTGAGATATTAAGAAAATCCTACAATGCTGCAGTGAGCACCAAAGTTGTGACATAATAACACAAAGAAACTGCATTTTACATTTATTTCAAAAACTAATGAGATTTTTTTCTTTTATTTGTCCTGAACGTTTTTCTCAAACTACGTAAAATGCAATCAACAACGGACAAAGTGTTTGAGAGTTGATTTTATTTGTCCTGAACGTTTTTCTCAAACTACGTAAAATGCAATCAACAACGGACAAAGTGTTTGAGAGTTGAACAGACAGACAGACAGACTGAGATAGGTACACACCAATTTATTAAATAAAAACTCTTCAAGTTATACATTTGAAGCTTGGAATAACTTCGTTCGTCCTGTAAAAGTGGAAATTATCCGAATCACCTTGAAGTCCTTGAACATTTTCCGTACAAAAAACTTCCTTTTGCAAAAAAAAACCACTGTCTCAGAGCATCGGTCATTGGCGTGCAAAGTTTTCTAAACCAGTTTAATTCAGTAGATAAATCTAACTAGTGACTATCAGCTAAATCTGACCATCTGGTTAGAGTTAGAGAAACCGAATGAACTTTCTGACCAGCAGGTAGTCTAATAAAGTTCAAACTAGGTAGGTACCTAACTATAGGAAATAGGAACCTGATACACAGGTATCTAAATTTAAACAGGTAGATATCTGTTACCTACAGTCAGGGCCAAAATTATGATGAAAGGAGAACAGTTTTGTTAGTCTTACTCAAAGGATTTTTTTTAAGAGGTTTGACAGAGGGAACTGTAACTGGTATGCAGGTATCTAAATTTAAACAGGTAGATACCTGTTACCTACAGTCAGGGCCAAAATTATGATGAAAGGAGAACAGTTTTGTTAGTCTTACTCAAAGGATTTTTCAAGAGGTTTGACAAAGGGAACTGTAACTATAGTCTAATAAAGTTCAAACTAGGTAGGTACCTAACTATAGGAAATAGGAACCTGATACACAGGTATCTAAATTTAAACAGGTAGATACCTGTTACCTACAGTCAGGGCCAAAATTATGATGAAAGGAGAACAGTTTTGTTAGTCTTATTACTCAAAGGAGGTAGGTACCTACAATCAGGGCCGTTTTTACGGGATTACGGGGCTCCCCCCCCCCTCAGGGTCTTATTTTGTAACTTTAATTTGGAGCATCCCCCCACGGTAAGCCACTGTTTAGATTCTTGGCCCCTTCCTTGGTAAAATCCTAGATACGGGCCTGCCTACAGATACATCCAACGTGTAGGAATAAGTACCTTATAGTTGACGGAACGATAGTGAGGTCCATGTTTTAACTCGACAGTTTGGCATTCATTTGGTTAGCTTCAGTTTTGGCAAAAGAGTCTGCATGAGGGAGGTCCACAATTCACAGAACTACTAGTAGGTAAACCAGAAGTAGATATATGTACCTACAATCTACATTGTAAATAATTATTAGATATAAGGAATTAGCATATCGCGTTTCACCCGAACCTACCATCTCATCACATCCTGCTGATTTTGCATAAATTACCTACATACCTAGGATCTAACTAACCAATTAAAAAAATAATAATAATAATTCACCAAAAACATAGAACATGAAATACATAAGGTCTTTCGTCCTTCCTAATCTAACTAGTGGTTCAGTTAAATGTAACAGTAAAGGTCAATTGGGAACAGAGTTTGTATAAGGTACAAGCTACAAGCTCTCCACTCCAAAGCTCAAAATTTTCTTTATGTGTTTATTTTGAAGATTTCTGCCAGTTTTCAACGAAATTGGACGAACCGTTCGAGAAAAATAAGGAACATAAGTAGGAACTACATAAATGCAAAATATTGGAATTAAAAATCTGGTGTGAGCATCACACGACTTTCCTTATCCTATTGAAAGATGCCTATTTGGGTGTTCTTCTATTGTAACTTTTACAAAATCTCTAACCGTTTAGTCAGTATAGCTGAAAACCGCCAAAAAAATGGTCGAAAGACGCCAAAAAGCGGCCGAATTGCCGCCATCTGCAGCACCTATCCTAACCAAAAGGTTCGTGGAGAGTACATGATGAAGGGACAGGCGAAGGAGGTGGATCCAGGCGACGAGGCTTCCCCTATTAAGGTGAGTAAATGTATGTTAAAAATCTGGTGTGAACATCACACGACTTTCCTTATCCTATTGAATGATGCTTATTTGAGTGTTCTTTTACCATAACTTTTACAATATGTCTAACCGTTTTGTCGCTATAGCTGAAAACCGCCAAAATCGGTCGAAATCTGTCCAAAAGCGGTCAAAATACCGCCAACCGCAGCACCTATCTCAACCAAACGTTTTGAGTTGCATCCTTGTCACATTTGTAAACTCCATACCAAATTTCAAGTCTCTAGCTCATACCGTTCCCGATATTTTGTTAAATTACACCGAAAACCGCCAAAAAGCGGTAAAATGCCGCCAACCGTTGCACCGGTCTTAACCAAAAGTTTCGTGTCGCATCCTTGTCACATTTGACATCTACATACCAAATTTCAAGTCTCTAGCTCGACAGACAGACACACAGACACACGGACACACAGACACACACACGGACCAATGGCTGAAACTTTGGATTTAGGCTCTAGGGACCTCAAAACGTGTTTTGGCACTAAAAACTGACCATCGAAATTTTGACCCGATTACATTAGGTACTTTCCTTCCTATAGGATAAGGAAAGTAAAAATGGGAACCTACTAGGCTTTAGAATCCACTTCGTTGTGAAATTGTACGTACCTGCCTCCCTATCACCATTTATTTATTGGCAGCGCTATAAAGTCTTAAGCTGTGTCCACGCATGGTCGACGCCATCGATCGACGTCGACTGAAACCGTACACTGCCTCGACAGCATAGATTCACCTTGTCGATTGACGGTGTCGACTACGTATGGACACAGCTTTAAAGGTATCTACTCGCACATAACATAAATAGGTGGGTACATAGGTAGGTTATGTATAGGTAGCAATTGTATTAGCAGAAACCTGACCTGACCACCTGAACTTCACCATTTCGATAGAGCCAGAGAAAAAAAAGTTGCTTGTGGTTTGGGTACTCTGTTTTTTTAACCATAATCTTTTTGACAACCTTGAAACCTTGACCAAGACCAATGCACAGTCCATGGAGATAACTTTTAAACGCGTCTTGCTCTCATGGAAATGTTTTTTGTCTTTTATCGAACAGAGATTTAAAAGAGTGTGTTTTTTTCAACTTTTCATTAGACACAGTACGAGTAGGTACCAAAAAGTACCTACTTAACAATTTAACATTCAACATTGAGTAGGTACCATTGACTAGATCAAAGTCAACTTTGACATTAACCTTCCTTTTTTTTTGTCACTTCAGTTGACTGTGGGTATGAGATTAATTTTGTAGGTAAAGTCAATTAGTCATCCATTTATCAAGTTCAAGCTCCTATACATATTCATACTTTGTATATCATTTTGTATTTAGTATCTATACCTACAGTATTTTGTACATCTTTTGTATATTATTAGGGTAAATTTGATCTCTGGTTACAAATTGCTAAAGTAACTTAGGAACAGTTTATCATTAGTAATATATAATTTATATTATGCAATTATTTTAACCATAATCTTTTTGTTAACTACTTACTAAACCATAGATGTTACTAAACCATAACCATAAGGTACCTACTCGATGTTGAATGTTAAATTGTTAATCTAAGGCCATTTTATGTTACCACGATCGTCAAAAAATATGGAAGAAGATGAAGAATGGTATATATGTAGATATTGTAGGTAGGTATCCACCTAAGTGGCAAAGTAGGAACTTCCTGAATTTCCCTTGCCCCAGAGATAAATCGAAACCGGTCCAATCTAACACCCAAATGTCAGGATACCTACTGCATCCATTTTAAATCTGTCTACAAGTCAGTCTACATCCTACAATGTACACTCCACACTCACCCTACAACCTACTATACTTCAAGTTACCTACAGTCATTTTATCTCAACTGGTTCTACATCCACTAATCCACTCTTCCCATTGGTCGGTTTTCTCAACTGGTTTTAAATCCATTCTTTTCATTGGTCGATTTTCTCAACTGGTTTTAAATCCCATCTTTTCACTGGCAGATTATCAATGAAATGAGTTGTAAGTGATTACTTGTTTAAATCTTCTGCGGGGAGCCAGTTTCTTCTTCTTCTTTTTTTCTTCTTTTTTTTTTCGTGACCAAGTTTCATAAGGGAACTGTAACTGGTGACATCTTATCGTCCCGAAAGCAAAAAGAGAAGGAAAACACGAGCAGGAGTAACCCCTTCCGAGAACGAACCTGATCTGTTTAGAATAAAATCAGCCTGGGCCATAATCGAACCCGCGACATATAGCGCTCACTAGCTACTCACAACTTCACCCAGCCTGAGTGGGGCCGGAAAAAGCAGCAAGCAATCGCCCAGATAGTGACCCATCCGTATACTAACCACGCGCAACGTTGCTTATCTTCAGTGAGGACTAAAAACTGATTTTACCGGTTATTTTCCTCTGGGGCAGATTCAATGTATATTAGGTACCTATTGTATATCTATCTATCTTGGACAAGGTCAGGGTCTAGCTTTTTTTTTCAATAGGTACTTTACGAGTAATAATATCCTTAATTCAAGAGTTACTTTTTTATGCTTAACACTTTATGCTTAATAGGGTTTCTTTTTTTTATGCTTTATACTTCTAGGGTCAATTTTTTATGTTTTATAAGGGCATCCACTTTTTTGCTACTCGGACTGTTGGCCTCATCAACACATGGCCAACAGGCCAAAAACGCGAACATGAGTCAGGGTACATTATTTTAGATAATTTTTTTTTATGCCCCAGGTTTAAACGGATTTTTCTCGCACAAACGGATTTTTCTGAAAAACTGTAAGGATGAAAGGTCCCTTTACTCCCAAATAAAAAATAATTAGAGGGTAGTGCCTTAATCCAGAGTATAGTTAGCTTTGAGGCTAGTGCGTCTGCTTAAATTGTTGAGTCAACAGTCCTATTATGGTACACTGAAAAAATAATCTTTTAGAATTAAGGCAATTGCTTTGACTTTAAAGGCGCAACTCAATTGGATTCCTTCCAAAAGAACTCATCTATTGATTTTAAGGACCGCTACTCATTTAAAAACCAATAACGAACTCCTTACTCTATAATGAGTACAACTATTAATGGAAATATATAATGAGTACAACTATCAAGAAATTGTATACAATTTCTTGATACATACCTATTATTTATACTTTTCCTTTCCTTGTGTTTGATTTTTTCCCCTGATAGACACATAGGTAGAGGTTGGCCACCCTGTATAAATATAAACACGTGGTACAAATGCTACCCGCATGGAAAAGTTTCCACTAAGTATCTACTAATGTTGGTTGATTTGTTACCCACATGGAAAAGTTTCCACTAAGTATCTAATAGGTAATGTTAGTTGATTTGTTATAGGCACAACACTAAGTACCTAATATATGTAGATATAAACATGCCTAGTACCTAGGTATGTACTCTTAGTTGATTAGATTAGATTTCTTATAGGCTGATCAAATAGACACCTCATGGGAGAAGGAAGAAACTTTGGCACGATAAAGCTCAAGGTTTTCCATCTCATGCTCTCAACCACGCGAAACAAGAGATATAGGTAAGTTCTGAATAGAATCAAAATAAGTTCTAAACATCAGAATTAGAATAATTTCTTAATCGAATTAGATTTTTTCAACAGGTTTGATAGAGGTAACTGTAAGACAGAAGACGGAATAGAAGAAAGTCAGCCGTTCCGAGAACGAACCTTATCTGTTTAGGTTGTTCGCCCCGGACGGAAGTTGAACCAGCGCAGCGACGCTTAATACAAGACAGGCGTGCTACCTCCAAGGTAGGTAACTAGGCTGGCTAAGTTCGATAGTCAATGAAACGTAGGTAGGTGCCTACTTTAAATAATGGATCCACAAAAATTTCTGTGATGTTGTTGAATAACCAATATGATTCGTTTGAACGTAAACTGATTAGGTTAAGCAAAACTTTTAATTAAAATTCAGCCTATCAGAAATCAGGTTAAACATTATTATTTATCACTTCATCAGTCATTGATAATAATTAATAATGGTAGTTGCGTGCATACAAAGTGCCTACAGCTAAACAGGGCCGACCTCGAAATAGTCAAAAATTCAAAATTCCAATCAATCTCAAGAACTTCGGTCTATTGGTCTAAGAATAAAAGTGTGGAAATCAAAACACAAATTTAACCTCAGAACAGAACTTAACAGTTTAGTGCGTAGATATGTAGGAACCAACATAGATAACTAATATGGACTTAATATAGGAAAAAGAACAACGTCTTCACTTGACTAGTAAATTTTGAAACTGTAGGTAATTTTATTCTACAAGAGATAAAAAGCAATTATAAAATTAAAAAACCTACAGTAGAATAAAATTAGATACCTATCTCTTGTAGAATAAAATTACCTACAGTTTCCAAAGTTACTAGTCAAGTGAAGACGTTGTTCTTTTTCCTATATTAATATGTTGCTACTTGACAGATTGACTCTCCTAGAGAAGTATAATATGGACTTATAAATTATACGAAGCTATAGGCAGTATACTCTTATACTTAAGACCTTAATGGCTGATTTTACCACTAACACAGTGTCAAGGGTTTTCTTTGACGTCACCCATTTGATTTACACAGGCCCATATGTCTTTAACTCGGAATTTACTTAAACTCTCCGTGGTAAGATGGGGCATAAGTGCGTTGGAAGTGTAGGTTTTGTAGCAACCTAGTTGCCACAGGATAATTGCCTACCAGATTCGAACCGACTTGCTTACATATGAGATATGAGCTCAATAAATAAAAATATAAATGATGGTTTCGGAAAAAAAAACATATTGCGATTGCTTTTTCTTCAGATGATGAAGGTCAGGCCCAAAATTAGGGCGACTTTGGGTCTGCTGTGGCTCCGTTGGTTTTGGCAACAACAACGAAAACCAAGACTGATGGAAGAAGTACCTATTCGATTTTTTTTTCAAGAGGTTTGATTTTATCCCCAATATAATTTGAGAATTTGACCACAATAATAGTAGTAGCCTACTGCTGGAGTAAAGGGACTTTTCACTTTTCAGTCCTATGCGAGCAGTATAAATAAGCAATATTATTATTATTACCTTATCATATTGAGTTACCTATCATATTACACTTTTCTTTTCTTCGTCTTTTCCGGATAGAGGTTGGCCAGTGGCCACCCTGTATAAATACGAACACGTGGTAAAAGTTTCCACTAAGTATCTACTAATGTTGGTTGATTTGTTATAGGCGCAACACTAATATATAGGTAGCATATAAACATACCTAGTAGGTACCTAGCTAAGTATTCTTAGTTGATTAGATTAGATTTCTTATAGGCTGATCAAATAGACACCTCATGGGAGAAGGAAGAAACTTTGGCACGA
>NW_007380255.1:29921-31541 GCF_000475195.1 Diaphorina citri | reverse complement strand
AAAAATGGGAATGGACAAAATTGTTAATTTTTTGGAAGAAATTTTTCCAAGTCCAAAAAGTTAGAAAAAAATTCAAATGATTGTGATTGTAAACAACAACATGTATGCAATATAGGAAAATGGCCCAATAGCTAATTCCTTTGCATTTGTAAACAACAACATGTATAGGAAAATGGCCCAATAGCCAATCCCTTTGCATTTGTAAACAACAACATGTATGCAACATAGGTAATTGGTCCAATAGCCAATTCCTTTGCATTTGTAAACAACAACATGTATGCAATATAGGAAAATGGCCCAATAGCCAATTCCTTCGCATTTGTAAACAACAACATGTATGTGTATGCAATGTTATGCATCATCTGTAACAGAATGTACAATTGTACAGCCTGTAACACAATATTGTAGCTTTATATTGAGATTAACTAATGAGTGGGTTGATTTACACAGGTCTCGTGGGCCCAGGAACAGGATAATTAAATAAGACCTATAAGAGGTAGATAGGTTAGGTAGGTATAGGGTTAGAATCATTTCAGGCCCGTTTCACCCCTATACCAACAATAGGCCCTATACCAACAATGGAAACAGTTTTGACTTTTGACTCCTCAATTAATAGACTATTCTTGTATATTGATAGGACCATCTGATTAGTACAATGTTCTAGCATCTGATAAACCAAGTGATAACACTGATTGTATAGATTAAGCTAACCACTGATTCATCCATCATTGTATTCCTCAGTGTCGATTGACTGGTGAACCACTCATCATGGTGATGTATGATGGGTCTATTGCTGACAATGTCAAGGTAAGAAGCCAAGGAGTTAACACTTCACTTCAGGTATTTAAAAAATACACATATCGATCGGCTGATATCTCTTTTTTTTTTGTTTTCCCTGAGTCATCAATTGATAATATTACACAGCCTCTTATGAAACTGACTCACTCCCGGATACTACGTTAGTTCTAATCCACTTCTAGCTTCTAGGTGTGCTACTATGTGGTTTTCAAAACTCGACGCCATGTTTTTCCATAGGTCCTACAATTCCTACATCTACATGTTTTTCCCACATGAGCAGAAAAATCGGAAAACCCCGGAATCCCTAGCCGTTCCCAAACTAAGGCCGTTTTAGAGGAGGCGTCTTTTAAAGTGTGCAAACCAATGCAACTTTTAATTAATTAATTCCTTAGCCCCCCGAAACCAAAGAATACAACGAAGACTCGTTATGACGAAAAAATCAGCATAAGTATACAACATTCTACTCTAACAAGTTGAGTAACATACCTATTACAAATTACAAATGTGATGTAAATTACAAATGACAACCGTAAACCGTAATTGCTTTCTCTTCTCGACCAACTTCTGGAGCTTCGTGGTTCGAGTCCGAGTCAAGTTATGAAATTTAGCGTAGTGTAAAAATCCCTTTCTTTGCTCTTCTAGATTACCCGTTTGGAAAAGTCCCCTGTATCGAAATAAACGGAGTCCAATATCATCAATCCAGAGCTATAGGACGTTACTTAGCCAGACAGGCGGGCCTGTATGGTATGGATGGACCTGAGATGGATATGAAGATAGATATGATAGTGGATACTATAGACGATATGAGACAAGGTAAGGATA
>NW_007380255.1:24530-29857 GCF_000475195.1 Diaphorina citri | reverse complement strand
AGACTTGAAATTTGGTATGTAGCTTTCAAATGTGACAAGGATGCGACACGAAACTTTTGGTTAAGACCGGTGTAACGCTTGGCGGCATTTTACTGCTTTTTGGCGGTTTTCGGTGTAATTTAACAATATCTCGGGAACGGTATAAGCTAGAGACTTGAAATTTGGTATGTAGTTCACAAATGTGACAAGGATGCAACACAAAATGTTTGGTTGAGATGGTTGCTGTGCTTGGCGGTATTTTGACCGCTTTTGGACAGATTTCGACCGTTTTTTGGCGGTTTTCAGCTATAGCGACAAAACGGTTAGAGATATTGTAACGGTTAGAGATCAATAGTTGAGTAACGCTGCTTGGAAGTGGTTGTGTTTTATTTTCAGTCGTGAATAATTTGTGAGTTTTTTAGTAATTAAAGTGAATTTTGAACTAAAATTGCAATTTTCGAGTAGTGCAACTAATGTTCTATATCCGTAAGTCACGAACTCTGTAAAAGAACACCTTCAATTGTTCAAAAATTCGAATTTTAGTCGAATTTCAATCACAAATTTTCACTTTGTTCTGAAATTTTTATCTACCATTGTTTACATTATTCAGCGGTTCTCAAATTGTAGCTAATTAACTTTATAGTTAAGACAAAAGAGCACACCTACTGATTATCACGCCTTGCATTGATAGCAGAGTAGAATACCTGCATACCTACTTATTTGGTCGCCTGATCTTGAAATCAGTGAATAGGCGCACCTGTTATTACAAATTTATAAAGCTTTTTATTAGAAAATCTACCTGTGCGAGTATACCTACTCACCTGTCTACCAACAGTGTTGCTCGCCCATTGAGTATACCTGCTCCGTTAGCTCTTATCACACGTGACAAGTGGTGCCATCTAACAGTGAAATTCTGTACTTCTAGCAGTATTGTGGTTGCAGACAGTACACAGTATCATTACTGACTAACACTCGATTACCTACAACCAAATCTGGTTAATATTAATAGACGCATTTTGTATGCGCGCCCAATAATTGATGTGATTATGCAATATGCAATAAACACAAGGTAAGAGAATTTGACATTGATTTGAATTTTGTTTCATTTCTGAATATAAACACAATAGGTACTGTTCTAGATCTCATACAGCATGCCTAAAAAAACCAGGACAAGGAGTCAAAGCAGAGCAAGAGCACCAAAAGACATGTTGGGTAATTTTGATGATCCAGACTATCTGAAGCTAAAAATAGAGATGACAAAAGCTGACAACGATCAGAAAAACAGTAAAATGAAACAGATATTTGACAAAGCGTGTGAACATTGGATTGTAAATAAAAGAGAAGCAGATAAATGGGAGCAAGAATGCAACAAACTGGATGAAAATCTTAACCAATTGAAAATGGATAACTTTGGAATGAGTACAAAAATAGAGGAGTTAGAGAGTTCCATTACAAACATTCTGAAGGAAAATCAACAACAATCGGAAGAAAATGAAGAAACAAAAACAAAGTTAATACTTGCGGAAAAGAAAATTGAAGAGTTGGAAACTGTAAAAACAAGCATGAATAGAAAACTAAAAGAAGATGCTGAAACTAAAAAATATTACGATGAACTGTTGGCTGATACGGACAAGGAAATTTCCGAGTATAAAGAACGGATCAAACAAAATAACAAACATATCAAGGAATTAAAGGAACAGGTAACGGAGCTGGAGGGTATGATCGGGGAACAGGTGCATTTAAAGGATAGGGTTGGAAAACTTGAAGATGAAAATTCGGGTCTAAAGTTAACCATTACCTCACTCAATAAAACAATCGAAGACCTAAAAAGTCATGACATAAATGAAATAAGAAATATGTATAACTTGACGGATGACCTTGACATCACAGTAGATAATACTCCACTTGTCCAGTTGCGAAAGTCCCTCGTATTTCAAAATTCATGTTCTGAGAAAACACTAAGCGATGAACTGTATGAAAATACGCAAGTGGAAAATGCAATCGATTTGGACATTACCACAAGTCAAGATTTTATTGTTCGAAGTCCCAAGACTAAAACTACAAATAAAACGTTGACGCAACCCGTTAAAATAACAACCCCTATTCAACAACCATCTCGGCCACCAACTTCACCTCTGCCACAAGCTCAGCCTCCATCACAGGTTCAACCTCTACCACATGCAGAGCCCGTAACACTTCACTCATCCTCAACCTCATCCCAGTTTAAATGTATGCTCATTGGGGATAGCCATGCCAGGGAACTTAAAACTCACCTGGAAAACACTGGAAATAAACAGTGTAACTATTTTGTGAAGTGTTCACCTGGGGCCAGTTTCACAAAACTTCAAGCTGATCCGAAAATTATCCTTGGTGAGAATGATTTTATGATACTGCTCGGAGGCACAAATGACATTTTCAAAACACCTGTACTGGACATTGAGCAACATCTCATTCAAACTCTAAGGGTGAATTCGACCCAAATGAAAACAATTGTTGTGTCCATACCCTTTCGGTACTCTAAGCCATCTGTTAACAAGCATATCAAACTCGTAAACAAGAAGATTAGAACTGTGGTGGATACTTTTAAAAATTCCGTCTTTTTTGATATCAATAGAAGAATAAATAAAAAGCATTATGCAAATGACAAGTTTCATTTAAATAGGAGTGGGAAAATCAAATTAAGCGAGGGACTAAATAAAATTATCAATAAGAAGAGCATATTTGAAGATAAAAACAAAGGCCCCACGGACACCCAAAACAAAAAAATCAACACTAAAGCAAGTCAAGAAAATCATAGTCGTCAGAACAGAACAGAAAATGAAGACAAAAATAAAAACAAGAAGGCGTTATACTCGCACGTTCTCCAGTCCAACCAACATCAACAGAAGCAACCTACTACTAAAACAAAAGATGTATCTATTCCGAATAATCTGACTAACAAAGTGGTACCAGTCAATCACAAACGGGCAAAAATACAACCACGCCAAACACAGAGACATCATGCTTCTGATCTCCCACCTCCAACTGATCGTGTTAATATGTCCCAGTCACGTCCTGATCGTCAGTCATCACTCAGTGTCCAGGCTGACAAATCGCCACTCCCACCTCCTTCAGTCCCTATGTTTTACAATGGAGTGAATATGTCAGGCGTCAGATCTACTCAGGCGTTCCACCCAGTGACGGCGTGTCAACCTGGTATTCCATTCATTCCACCTCACGTTCCCGTGCGTGCCTATGGTATGCCACCTGTGTCTTGTGTTGCTGCTGCTCCCCCTATGGTGCCGTCACATAATAATGTGATACCTTCCTGTCCTCCGATATTGCACTACAATCCAAACCTGCAAAACTTCGGTCAGGGACTAGAGTTCCCTCCCTACCACGGAATACCTAATATACTGGGTTCGATTCCCCGACATACGAATTTTTACTTGATTCCGACAATGTAGATTGTATTACTGCAGCTTCTACTTCTATTTCTGACATTCCTAACCTTGTTTCTTTTAAAAATGTTAATGAAAAGAGCCATCGCTCTTTTGATTTTGTTAATACTTTTAGTTTTAATGACGTAGGCAATGAGCATAGCCTCAACTTACTTTTTGGACAAAATGAGGAATTCACCTCCTTGCATTCTTCTTTCAATACTCATAGTACTGATAATACTAATAATATCGGTAATCTAGTTAGAGAAAGCAACCTTTCACCGTTAGCCCGTCCTTTCATACCTAGAATTTTGCTTGACTCAATGACGGGTCTGACAGACCAATCTTATAATAACCAGATAGCTCAAAATAATTTTTCGTCTTATAACAAAGCACGCGTTTTAGCTGAGAGAAAGCTGTCATCCCTATCAAGGAAAAAACAAAGTATTCAAAGTATTGATAAACTTACCATTCTTCATCAAAATATGCAAGGTATTACAAACAAAATTGCAAATTTGGAGTTGTTTTTAAGTGAACTTCATTCCAAATATGCATTGGTTCCGGACATTTTATGTTTTAGTGAAACTCATTTGAAGAAAAATAACGCCAGTTGCTATAACATACTTGGTTATGTAAATATCATTAGTTACTTTCGTCCAACTCGCGAGAAGGGCGGAGTTTCAATTTTCACTAAAAGTAACTTTCAGTTTGAACCACTGAAATTGAATGTCGAACCTGTGGAATTATCTTTTGAATATGTAGGTATAAGATCACGTAAACTTGATCTTGCTGTTATCTGCGTATACCGATCAAATAATCAGGAGTCTGACATTAGCATATTTTATGACACATTAGAGAAAATATTGCAAAAAATTTGCAAAATAAAATATATCGCTATCTGCGGAGACTTCAACATTAACCTACTTCAAAATACACCCGAAAAGTCAAAATTCTTAGATTTCCTGAAAACATTCCATATTAGACCAACAGTGTATTCTATTACCAGATCACAATCTGGCACTTGTTTGGATAATATTTTAGTTAATTTTCCAAAACAAATTATCACTAATAAAGATGTTAACATCTTTAATGGTTTAGGTGACCACGGTTTAGCACAAATAATTTCTTTTCCAATTGACAAAAAGAAAAATGGCGTGGAAAAAATTCTGACTCGGTCATTCACTGCTCCTAAAATAGAAAAATTTAAGGAGTCACTTGCTAAGGCTAACTTCTCTCAAGTATATGCCAGTCATGATGTAAATGAGAAGGTCTCACTGTTTTACTCAATTATTCTGCCTTTGTTGAACCATTTTTTTCCCATCAAGTTAATCACACTCAAAGACAATAGTAATAAGAAATGGATTACCAGGGGTATACGGGTATCGAGTGCAAGGAAACGCTCATTATACGAGATTACTCGTTGTACCAATGACTCTGCTGTATTAGAGCATTACAAAACCTATTGTAAGATACTTCACAAAGTTGTGCGAGAGGCCAAACGCGTTTACTCTGTGTCTAAAATTCACGATGCTCCTGAGACGAAGAAGGGTAAGGTGGTGTGGGATCTTGTGAAGACTCACAGCAGAGCTGTGCAACAGAAACATGTTGATCTTGTTATTGAGCAGGATGGAAAGCAAATCTCAAAGCCTGACGATGTGGCTGAGATGGTTAATTCATTTTTCATAAATGTAGCACAAAATCTGTTGCAGCAACCTGCAGCTCCTTCTCCCCATCCTATCCCTTCTCTCCCTCCCCATCCTCCCCATTCTACTCCTCCTTCCCCTCCCCATCCTATTCGTCCTTCCCCACCCCATCCTCCCCCTCCCCATCCTACTCCTCCTTCCCCTCCCCATTCTATTCCTCCTTCCCCACCCCATCCTCCCCATCCTACTCCTCCTTCCCCCCCCCCCCCCCCCCCCCCTTCCCCCC
>NW_007380255.1:4903-22873 GCF_000475195.1 Diaphorina citri | reverse complement strand
AGTGTGGGGGAGTTCGAGTCCAATCTACACAAACTTATATAGAATCTTACTTTGGTAAGATCTTTATCTTTATCTTTATCTTTACTGTGCTCTTAATCTTATACTTTTATACACCTATCTTCTTTTTAAATTAACATTGTGTATGTACTGTATGTATAATTTATTCACAATATAACATATTATTATTATTATTATTATTATGCCCGCTATGACCAATGACCATGTCAGATACTCCTCTTCCAATACTCTGGAACTTGAATCGCCGCATCATTTTTGCTAGCAGCAGGTCAAAACGAGGCCCATCTTTTCGCCTGTTCACACGTAGGTGCTACCCGCAATGAACAAGATCTGTTTTTTTTTTTTCGCTGAAATTACTGGACTACTAAAAAAATACGCTCCCTGTTTTCAGCTACAACCTGACATCAAGTTGAGCTACTTCAACCTGACCGGGTTGGCAGAACCAATCAGATTACTCCTGGTGTACATGAACTGGAACTTCACTGACCATAGGATTCAATATGACGAGTGGCTGGATGTCAAGAAAGGTAGGACCAACAGTTTCCCCTAGGATGAAGGTAGGACCAACAGTTTCCCCTAATAGGATGATGGTAGGACCAACAGATTACTTCTGGTGTACATGAACTGGAACTTCACTGACCATAGGATTCAATATGACGAGTGGCTGGATGTCAAGAAAGGTAGGACCAACAGTTTCCCCTAGGATGAAGGTAGGACCAACAGTTTCCCCTAATAGGATGATGGTAGGACCAACAGATTACTTCTGGTGTACATGAACTGGAACTTCACTGACCATAGGATTCAATATGACGAGTGGCTGGATGTCAAGAAAGGTAGGACCAACAGTTTCCCCTAGGATGAAGGTAGGACCAACAGTTTCCCCTAGGATGAAGGTAGGACCAACAGTTTCCCCTAATAGGATGATGGTAGGACCAACAGATTACTTCTGGTGTACATGAACTGGAACTTCACTGACCATAGGATTCAATATGACGAGTGGCTGGATGTCAAGAAAGGTAGGACCAACAGTTTCCCCTAGGATGAAGGTAGGACCAACAGTTTCCCCTAGGATGAAGGTAGGACCAACAGTTTCCCCTAATAGGATGATGGTAGGACCAACAGATTACTTCTGGTGTACATGAACTGGAACTTCACTGACCATAGGATTCAATATGACGAGTGGCTGGATGTCAAGAAAGGTAGGACCAACAGTTTCCCCTAGGATGAAGGTAGGACCAACAGTTTCCCCTAGGATGAAGGTAGGACCAACAGTTTCCCCTAATAGGATGATGGTAGGACCAACAGATTACTTCTGGTGTACATGAACTGGAACTTCACTGACCATAGGATTCAATATGACGAGTGGCTGGATGTCAAGAAAGGTAGGACCAACAGTTTCCCCTAGGATGAAGGTAGGACCAACAGTTTCCCCTAGGATGAAGGTAGGACCAACAGTTTCCCCTAATAGGATGATGGTAGGACCAACAGATTACTTCTGGTGTACATGAACTGGAACTTCACTGACCATAGGATTCAATATGACGAGTGGCTGGATGTCAAGAAAGGTAGGACCAACAGTTTCCCCTAGGATGAAGGTAGGACCAACAGTTTCCCCTAGGATGAAGGTAGGACCAACAGTTTCCCCTAATAGGATGATGGTAGGACCAACAGATTAAAGTACACCGTTGCTCGCAATCAGACAGGTCGGTATAACATTCACGTGACATCGTCCGCGGGTCCTTACCTATAAGTACACCGTTGCTCACAATCAGACAGGTCGGTATGGGTTGGCAGAACCAATCAGATTACTCCTGGTGTACATGAACTGGAACTTCACTGACCATAGGATTCAATATGACGAGTGGCTGGATGTCAAGAAAGGTAGGACCAACAGTTTCCCCTAGGATGAAGGTAGGACCAACAGTTTCCCCTAGGATGAAGGTAGGACCAACAGTTTCCCCTAATAGGATGATGGTAGGACCAACAGATTACTTAACAATTTTAACAATTCAAGTAGTAAATATTCCAAGTCTACATTACCTAGTGCCAAGTATTCCTTCCTCTTCTCAGCCTGTTGTTTCAACTGTGCCAATCTTCGTTCTCGTACTTGTTCAATATTCTCCAGGCTGTCAATTTCTTCATCCACTCTCTTCTCCACTTCCTGAGTGGCTTTCAATACCTCTTCCAGGATTTCCTTCTCCAACGGGATATACGACATTTTTTTTTAAAGATATGCACTCGTAATTTATTTATTTCTTTATTTACACACTAAGCAGCAAGGCCATATGTGTCTGTGTCGTAATTTATTTGATGGTGATTCAACTTTAATTACCTATTTCTTTTTAAACTACATTTGTAAAATTACTATTTTTTCAATCTACGTGGCACCTTGTAACTTGTAATTTATATGGTTGTTTATTTAACTTTAGGTACCTATTTATTTTTTAACATACATTTTTTTTAATTATTTAATTTTTTTTCTATCAATTAGAGTTAACACTACACAACAGGTATTTAGATTTAGAAAAATTATACACATCGATCGGCTGATATTTTTTTTTTTTTGTTTTCCCTGAGTCATCAATAGATCATATACACAGCCTCTTATGAAACTGACTCACTCCCGGATACTACGTTAGTTCTAACCCACTTCTAGCTTCTAGGTGTGCTACTATGTGGTTTTCACAACTCGACGCCATGTTTTTCCATAGATCCTACAATTCCTACATCTACATGTTTTTCCCACATGAGCAGTAAAATCGGAAAACCCCGCAATTCCTAGCCGTTCCCAAACTACGGCCGTTTTAGTGGAGGCGTCTTTTAAAGTGTGCAAACCAATGCAACTTTTAATTAATTAATTCCTTAGCCCCCCGAAACCAAAGAATGCAACGAAGACTCGTTATGACGAAAAAATCAGCATAAGTATACATCATTCTACTCTAACAAGTTGAGTAACATACCTACGAGTTACTTCTGGTGTACATGAACTGGAACTTCACTGACCATAGGATTCAATATGACGAGTGGCTCGATGTCAAGAAAGGTAGGACCAACCATGCACTGCGGTACTTGTTCAGAAGTCACGTCAATGGCAAAATTGCTACAAAAAGTAGCTGTCACAAATGAGCACTGAACAGTGTTATTATAGGGTTAGGTTAAACACAAAAAGGAGCTTTCTTTCTCATTGTCGGGGCTTCTGAACAAGTACCACAGTTTCCCCGTGGGACATTTTTCATAAAGCTAAAGGGGAATCCGAGGAAAAAGCGTTTTTCCCCCCTTTAGGAAACAGACGGTTCCTTTTGGAAACTGAACACACTTCGATGGTTGGGCCTGCGTCATCTTGAATTTCCACTATTACCACAGTTTCCCCGTGGGACATTTTTCATAAAGCTAAGGGGAAATCCGAGGAAAAAGCGTTTTTCCCCCCCTTTAGGAAACTGAACACGCTTCGATGGTTGGGCCTGCGTCATCTTGAATTTCCAATGGTTTAGTACAGGCGCTACAACGCCACCTAGTGGTTCATCTCCCGTAATTTCGTTTAAAAGAGGGGAAATGAGCTTCAGAGGAGGGGAAATCGTCCTACCAATTTACCAATGGTCACGAGATGAATGATTTTTCATGGACAAGTACCTACTTAGTTACCGTACTACCACCTGATAGATAAGATACCTATCATATTATTCACATAAATACAGTCGCGTCGTTTAAATGTGCCGAAATACCGGAGAGATCCAGAGCTTGAGAGATCCCTGATATAAATTGAAGCCCTTCGATATAAATTCAAGTTGAATATGAAAATTAAAGTTGAAACTAGTCACACTCTCAAACTGAATACATATGTTCTTAAAGATGTTAGGAAATCGTCTCAGTGTCTGAAAGGAAAGTCGCGTCGTTTAAATGTGCCGAAATACCGGAGAGATCCAGAGCTTGAGAGATCCCTGATGAACAAAGCCCAACGATATAAATTGAAGTTGAATATGAAAATTAAAGTTGAAACTAGTCACACTCTCAAACTGAATACATATGTTCTTAAAGATGTTACTCCGCTATGGTATCCTAAGTTAGAATCCTAAGGTACACGACATTTTACTAAAAATATGTAGTTACAAAGGTTGTATAGAAATTCACATATAGAAATTTCTCCTGTTGTTAAGCTCAAACGTATGTAGGTACAGAGCCCAAACTATGTTTAAACCTAGGTAGATATACTTAACAATTAGGCTTGGTCGCATATTGGAAGCGTAGTCGCGAGATCTTTTTAAGTGATACAAAAATCGCGACTACGTTTCTAATGTGCGACGAACCTCAAACTTTACCAAAGAACGCATCTTTACCATTTCAATAAAATTTAATCATCACAGTCCTGAAATTTTCTCACAGAGGCTAAATTATAGGTTCTTCCACAATAAAATACTGTCAGTATAGAAATTCACATATAGAAATTTCTCCTGTTGTTAAGCTCAAACGTATGTAGGTACAGAGCCCAAACTATGTTCAAACCTAGGTAGATATACTTAACAATTAGGCTTGGTCGCATATTGGAAGCGTAGTCGCGAGATCTTTTTAAGTGATACAAAAATCGCGACTACGTTTCTAATGTGCGACGAACCTCAAACTTTACCAAAGAACGCATCTTTACCATTTCAATAAAATTTAATCATCACAGTCCTGAAATTTTCTCACAGAGGCTAAATTCTAGGTTCTTCCATAATAAAATACTGTCAGTAGTAAACAATTAGGCTTGGTCGCATATTGGAAGCGTAGTCGCGAGATCTTTTTACGTGATACAAAAATCGCGACTACGTTTCTAATGTGCGACGAAACCTCAAACTTTACCGAAGAATGCATCTTTACCATTTCAATAAAATTTAATCATCACAGTCCTGAAATTTTCTCACAGAGGCTAAATTCTAGGTTCTTCCATAATAAAATACTGTCATTTGTATAATCTAATAATTTACATGTCAAAAACTTAACCCAGATCTGGTCTCGAACCCGCGGTCTCTCCATCACCAATCCTCTTCATCACTACCTGTCGATGTGGCGCTCTGAATAGTTCTACTGTGTTTAGGAATGAATGTCATGACTGTTTTCTTAGCTTGGTTCTCATTTGGTTCTACGGGAGTCAGAAGGTTCTTCTCAATTGTATCATGCAAATGATTGATTCCGTGACTGGATGTTGCGGGGCCCACTCAGCCTCGTGAGGAAAATGAGTAGCTATATGACATATAAATGCGCATAGCGACCGGTGACAGCATGGTAGGTAAACATTGGATGTTTAGGATTATGAGATATTGGGAAAATCCTACAATGCTGCAGTGAGCACCAAAGTTGTGATATAATAACACAAAGAAACTGCATTTACATTACATTTACATTACAAACAATTTCAACAATATTCAAGTAGTAAATATTCCAAGTCTACATTACATTACCTAGTGCCAAGTATTCCTTCCTCTTCTCAGCCTGTTGTTTCAGTATAAAATTCCATACCTCGGCTGGGATTGAACCCACGCCCTCCTGTTTACCAGGCGAGCGCCTTGACCACTACACCACCGAGGCACCACGTAAAACTAGATAAAACAATTTTAACAATTCAAGTAGTAAATATTCCAAGTCTACATTACCTAGTGCCAAGTATTCCTTCCTCTTCTCAGCCTGTTGTTTCAGCTGTGCCAATCTTCGTTCTCGTACTTGTTCAATATTCTCCAAGCTGTCAATTTCTTCATCCACTCTCTTCTCCACTTCCTGAGTGGCTTTCAATACTTCTTCCAGGATTTCCTTCTCCAACGGGATATACGACATTTTTACTTTCTATTTCAAGCTAGGTGGTAGTGATACCTTGTAATTTTAATTGGTGGTGGTTTAACTTTACCTATTTCTTTTAAACCTACATTTATAAAATTACTGATTTTTTTCTATTAGTTTGAGTTAACACTTCATATTATTGAGAAATATTTTACTTGTAATTTATTTTGTTTGATTTCTCAACCTACATTTTTAAAATTATATATATTTTTTTCTATCAACTTGAGTTAACACTTCACTTCAGGTATTTAAAAAATACACATATCGATCGGCTGATATCTCTTTTTTTTTTGTTTTCCCTGAGTCATCAATAGAAAATATTACACAGCCTCTTATGAAACTGACTCACTCCCGGATACTAGTTCTAATCCACTTCTAGCTTCTAGGTGTGCTACTATGTGGTTTTCACTACTCGACGCCATGTTTTCCCATAGATCCTACAATTCCTACATCTACATGTTTTTCCCACATGAGCAGAAAAATCGGAAAACCCCGGCATTCCTAGCCGTTCCCAAACTACGGCCGTTTTGGAGGAGGCGTCTTTTAAAGTGTGCAAACCAATGCAACTTTTAATTAATTAATTCCTTAGCCCCCCGAAACCAAAGAATGCAACGAAAACTCGTTATGACGAAAAAATCAGCATAAGTATACAACATTCTACTCTAACAAGTTGAGTAACATACCTACGAGTATTACAAATTACAAATGTGATGTAAATTAGTAAATTACAAATGACAACCGTAAACCGTAATTGCTTTCTCTTCTCGACCAACTTCTGGAGCTTCGTGGTTCGAGTCCAAGACAAGTTATGAAATTTAGCGTAGTGTAAAAATCCCTTTCTTTGCTCTTCTAGATTACCCGTTCGGAAAAGTCCCCTGTATCGAAATAAACGGAGTCCAATATCATCAATCCAGAGCTATAGGGCGTTACTTAGCCAGACAGGCGGGTCTGTATGGTATGGATGGACCTGAGATGGATATGAAGATAGATATGATAGTGGATACTATAGACGATATGAGACAAGGTAAGGATATAATCCAGAGCTATAGGACGTTACTTAGCCAGACAGGCGGGCCTGTATGGTATGGATGGACCTGAGATGGATATGAAGATAGATATGATAGTGGATACTATAGACGATATGAGACAAGGTAAGGATATAATCCAGAACTATAGGACGTTACTTAGCCAGACAGGCGGGCCTGTATGGTATGGATGGACCTGAGATGGATATGAAGATAGACATGATAGTGGATACTATAGACGATATGAGACAAGGTAAGGATAAAACACCTACTCCCAACGTAAGGATAAAAGACCTTAGAAATTCACATATAGAAATTTCTCCTGTTGTTAAGCTCAAACGTATGTAGGTACAGAGCCCAAACTATGTTCAAACCTAGGTAGTAGTAGTAGATATACTTAACAATTAGGCTTGGTCGCATTTTGGAAGCGTAGTCGCGAGATCTTTTTACGTGATACAAAAATCGCGACTACGTTTCTAATGTGCGACGAACCTCAAACTTTACCGAAGAACGCATCTTTACCATTTCAATAAAATTCAATCATCACAGTCCTGAAATTTTTTCACAGAGGCTAAATTCTAGGTTCTTCCATAATAAAATACTGTCAGTTGTATAATCTAATAATTTACATGTCAAAAACTTAACCCAGATCTGGTTTCGAACCCGCGGTCTCTCCATCACCAATCCTCTTCATCACTACCTGTCGATGTGGCGCTCTGAATGGTTCTACTGTGTTTAGGAATGAATGTCATGACTGTTTTCTTAGCTTGGTTCTCATTTGGTTCTACGGGAGTCAGAAGATTCTTCTCAATCAGTTTAGCTTCGAGTAGTTCAGTACTGAATTGATGTGTGTTGTTGAGCTCCGTGAAACCGACCAGCCGATCTGAAACGATAGAAGTGGTTGGGTGGAAGAGCTCACAGTGAGAATCTTACAAGTCCTACAACTGAATAAATGGAGCCTCAGAAAGGAGACTCTGTTTGCAATTGATGTGTGTTGTTGAGCTCCGTGAAACCGACCAGCCGATCTGAAACGATAGAAGTGGTTGGGTGGAAGAGCTCACAGTGAGAATATTACAAGTCCTACAACTGAATAAATGGAGCCTCAGAAAGGAGACTCTCTTTGTTGTCATATAAGATAGATTCAAAGTTACGGCTTGTACAGAATAGTCAAAGGAATACCAAGGCAGACCCATCAAGGATTGCAATCCCTACCATGTGTGAAGTACTTGAGAAGACAAAGAGATGATTAAAAAAGAAAATGAGCCACATACCCATTTGAAGGACATGGAACAAATGGGCATGTGGCGTACCTATTTGTGACTCAATGACTGAAGGACATGGAACAAATGGGCATGTGGCGTACCTATTTGTGACTCAACGACCCATACATATTTGGCGGAGACTAAAAATGCGAATGAAATTCGGGTCTCCTGTGTGAATCCTCAGGAGCATACATAGAGAACATAACAACTAAACATAGGTAGGTACCCATTACCCTCCGTTGTATTAATTATTGAGGCTCTTCTTAAATACTCGTAAATCCACCAATATAGGTAGACTGATGAGACAAGGTAAGGATAAAACACCTACTCCCAAGGTAAGGCTAAAAGACCTTTAGACGATATGAGACAAGGTAAGGATAAAGGCGTGAACAACCTACTCTGGGTCAGTTAGGCCATGGTTTAGAATAAACAAGTTCAACAAGTGGTTCAGTTGTTGTATCTTCAGCTGTAGCCGAATGGTGATGGCAGAATAAAGAAGTTCAGTTATTTTGGGAAAATATGGCATTTATTTGTTCAAAACATGGCAAAATAAGCAACTCAAACAAGTTCAACAAGTGGTTCGGTTGTTGTTATAGTTTCAGCTGTAGCCGAATGGTGATGTCAGAATAAAGAAGTTCAGTGAACTGTATTATTACTCCAAAGAGGCCCGATCGACCCTTTGGACGTCTGGTAAGGGCTCTTATCGAAAAAAATGTCTTTTGAATGTTAAACATATTTGCCAAATTTCGTCAAAATCGATCAAAGTTATGGCGTTCGGTATGGTGAAACAAACAGGTTGTAGTGTAAAACTAAAGGAAAAAATGGGCAATATACATAATTCCAAGAAATAGACCTTTATTTTCACTTTCTATTACCCTTATTTCTTATTAATATTATATTTAGATATTTATTTATTTTTAAAAATGTTCACATGTAGGTACCTATCGCAACCGTGGGTTTGAAAACTTTTCACGCTTTCAACTTATATTGGCTAACTCTTAACCCGTTTTGGTTGCAGCGGTCACTGGTTGGTACTACGAGAAAGATTCTCTGGTGCGGAAGAAAAAGTACAACCCAATGTTAATCGACACCATACCTTTCTATTTGAGTAAACTTAACAAGATGGCCAAAGAAAATGAAGGATTCCTTGTCAAGAGAAAAGAGGTAAGGGGAATTTTTTTGTATTGAGTATTATTTATTACAAAAATATTCTTTTAAGATTGATTAACAAAATACACCATACCTTTCTATTTGAGTAAACTTAACAAGATGGCCAAAGAAAATGAAGGATTCCTTGTCAAGAGAAAAGAGGTAAGGGGAAATTTTTTGTATTGAGTATTATTTATTACAAATATATTCTTTTAAGATTGATTAATAAAATCAAACTTTACAAGATAGGATATCTACGTACATGGCATACGAGTATGTTGAGATATATCCAAAACCGATAAATCGACACCATACCTTTCTATTTGAGTAAACTTAACAAGATGGCCAAAGAAAATGAAGGATTCCTCGTCAAGAGAAAAGAGGTAAGGGGATTTTTTTTTTGTATTGAGTATTATTTATTACAAAAAATATATTCTTTTAAGATTGATTGATAAAATCGAACTTTACAAGATAGGATATCCACGTATATGACATATGTTGAGATATATCCAAAACCGATATATTTTTCGCCGGTTTATCGATATATTTTTTTTACCGATATATCAAAGCCATATTGGTGATATATCGATATATTTTGGCGGTTATTTAAAAAATACGAATTTGAAAATTTGAAAAACTTTCTCCTTTATCTTACATGATAACTTCCTCCTTTATCTTCCTTGATATTTTGATTTCCAGATGACCTGGGCAGACATACGAATTTGAAAATTTGAAAAACTTTCTCCTTTATCTTACATGATAACTTCCTCCTTTATCTTCCTTGATATTTTGATTTCCAGATGACCTGGGCAGATATTTACTTCACCGCCGTGTTTGACTACATACAAGAGCTTCTCAAGACAGATCTGTCCGCTAGAATTCCGCATCTGATGGAGGTTCCCAAACACGTCCTCATGATTCCCAAAATGAGGCGCTGGTGGGACTCGAGACCTCGCAGTCATCTGAAATATTGAGAACCCCTGGAAATGAGAAATTTTGAATAGTCATCTAAAAGTTTAAGAAAATCAACATCTTATCACAAACCAAGCAACATTTGAAAACATAGTTAATTATACCAAAGGAAAAGTCTGAAATTTTGACAGAATATTTTTTTTTTTTTTTTAACCAAACCAAAGAAGCAAGTTTCAAGTCGATCGTGAAATTAGCTCCAAAAGTAGTTACCAAGATGCAATAAACAACAAATTTCCTATTTTATGGAGGACCAGAAATTAAAAGTGGCTTTAATTAAAATTGAAAATATAGGACACCTAAAAATAAAATGAAAGATACGTTTAATTTTAAATAAATAACACGCCCAACCTTAACTAATAAATTTCCATTTTCTTTTTAATATCTTCTATAGCTATTATTAAATAAAATGAAAGATACGTTTAATTTTAAATAAATAACACGCCCAACCTTAACTAATAAATTTCCATTTTCTTTTTAATATCTTCTACCTATAACTATTATCAGTCAACAGGAGGCGCTGTCTAACTTTCTCCTCCAATTCCACTGGCGGGATTTTCCGGGTTTTCACCTGAGGGAGGAAAAGTTTGAATTTAATATGTAAAAATGCAGTTTCTTTGTGTTATTATATCACAACTTTGGTGCTCACTGCAGCATTGTAGGATTTTTCCCAATATCTCAATAATCCTAAAATCCAATGTTCACCTACCATGCTGGCACCGGTCGCCATGCGCAATTACATGTCATAGCTACTCATTTTCCTCACGAGGCTGAGTGGGCCCCGCAACATCCAGTCACGGAGTCAATCATTTGCTTGATACAAATTTCTTGACCCCGCCGGGAATCGAACCCGGGTCTCCCGCGTGCAAGGCGAGTGCAGTGGCCACTACGCCATGGGAGCTGACAGTTTGAATTTAATATGAAAAGTCTCAAGTAGGTATAGGTTTCTTGGAAATAAAATCATGTTCAAACCGTATACCATATGATGGAATGTAGATGGCTACATTAAAAAGAAGAAAAAAATCCATGGTCATTCCAAGACACAATAGTAAAAAAAAGTGTTACATTGTATAGTAGTCACTAGTCAGCTAAGTAAAAAGTAGTTCTGATAATGACAGCATATTGGTTACCAACCGATATAGGCAGGGGGCTATTTCAAAAAGCAAACTTCGCATTCCAAGTACAGTTATGCCGCTATTCGGAACTCAGCCAAAATCTCAATGCCTTTCTTACCTTCATAGAGCCAAGGAAAGTCTTATACACAATACTCGAGTCTTTCTTCTTAGTTCCGTTCAGGGCACGGTGTAAAGTGTTCAGAAACCAGGACAGAAAATCAATAGGATCACCTGAAAACAGACAAGTAATAAAAGGTTAATCAAGTTTGGAAAATTATGATTGCCAGTCTAGTTAGCTTGGAGGGTAGCGCGCCTACCTTGTAAGCGCCAGGAACGAAGATTGGCACAACTGAAACAACAGGCTGAAATGAAGAAGGAATACTTGCCACTAGGTAGTGTAATGCACTAGAATCACTAGATCAAATAATTTAAGAATTTTTGGCACTGCATAAAGTAATTTTAAGTCAGTCTGGTTAACTTGGAGATTAGCGCGCCTACCTTGTAAGGGCTAGATGGCGGGTTCAATTCCCGCCAGATAAGGTTCGTTCTCGGAACGGCTGGCTTTCTTTTATCTTGTACTGCTTCTCTCAAGGTAAAAAATAATAACTGAAAAGGTATCCTTAAAAGGTCGAAAGATAGGAGGTACCTTTCAAATTACCGCGCGTAAAAAAGTTCTACACACTTACTTTGTTCAGTAAACTGGAACTGTTTTCTCGACCACAGGACCACAGCCTGTAGCATTTCATGCGGTGACACATGAGACTTGAAGTTGCGCGGATTCCACAGTTTGCGCATGAGCTCACCAAATCTCTGCACCAATAGGAAGCTGCTATCACCTGGTGGACGCTTGACGCGTGCGTAGTTGATTTCGCGCAGGAAATAGTCGCGCAGCGGCGTCACGTGACATAAGGCCTGTGTGGAATAGAATAGTGAGTAGTATACAATACATAGGACAAAATTAAAGGTAACCTCCGTGGCCGTGTAGGTATCATCCTAGGCTTACACGCCGGAGTTTCTGAGTTTGAGTCCTGGCGGAGTCGAAGTTTTTTGGCTCTGGCGGGCTTGGAGGGGTGCAGCCTCATGAGGACAGCACTTCGAGGATAATTGGTTGGGAGTTAATCCATTAAAAAAAGGTCTTAATTTGAAATGACATTTCTTTAGGGTTTTCCCTTAGGATGCCACTTTCTCACAGTATTTCTACCCATTCTAGGGGATAATTAATACATATTTTTTACTATGAGTAAGTGACTCTTGAAAAATGGCCTGTTGGTCAATAATTATCCCGACATTTGTAACATACAAACACATTTCTTGTTAATTAATATGTAAACTTCTGGAATGCTTTGAACATAATCAACTCACCTGCAAACATATTATTTACTATGAGTAAGTGACTCTTGAAAAATGGCCTGTTGGTCAATAATTATCCCGACATTTGTAACATACAAACACATTTTTTGTTAATTAATATGTAAACTTCTGGAATCCTTTGAACATAATCAACTCACCTGCAGAATTACATTGCAGTAGTCATTGGCCTTGATGTTGTTCAGCCCTACAATGCCCGGTAAATACAAAGTGCCGTCAATAGCACGGGACATTTTGTCACTCAAATCCAACTGCTTGATCTGGTCCGTAGTGAATGTTGGATTGAGAACGTACTTGATATCATCCAATGAGGAATCTGAAACGAAAGTTAATAGAAGTGTAACTAAACAAACAATATGTTTGATTTTTTTTTTGAATCCCTGTCAATGTTTTAACATTGAATGGAGGGTAATGTGGCCAGTAGAATTGAAAATGGAAGGCAAAATTCATATACAGGGTGGTTCGTGATTTGCGAACCACGCTTATATCTCAGAAACGGCTGGGAATTAAGGAATGAAATAAACGGCATCATGTAGATGAAATTTTGATGATTAAAATGGCATTTTTTAAAATTTTCATTTCAGCCAACCTGGGCCGACTTTTTCTTCGCCGGTGTCCTGGACTATTTGAAGGGCCCCTATCATCTCCACGCCCACTATTTGGACAAGTACCCCTATTTGCAGAAGTTGATAGAGAAAATCCACGGGTTGCCTCGGGTTCGAGACTGGGTCGCCAACAGACCCACTAACAACTGGGACTGGCAGTACATGTACTTCTATAAGCTAGGCTAATAAAGTGGAACCTATGTATTTTGTTCTATAAGTTCCATCAAATGAGCCAACAGTCCAACACTGAACATGGAATGGAAAGATTGTTTTCCCTAAGTAAAAAAAGTGAAATAGGGAATATGTTGCCGATTGTTGCCCTGTTATAAATAAAAGACTCTACCAGTTTTCTACCTTTTTAATTATTATTTATTATTATTATTATTATTATTTTTATTACCTCCTATTATTTAAATGTGAATGTGTACATAAAATGTAATAATATAATGTACGAGTAAATGAACATTAATTTAACAATAGAGCTCCAAGGGTTAGGCCGGGCACTCACGTTCAGGTATACATGAATAGGTATGCCTGTCAGGCAAAACTAAATAAATGTGGCTGTAAAAATCACATTTCCAAGTTAAAATCTGACCGTAAGTGGTCGGCCTTGGGTGGATGGAAACACCTCAGGTCTTATACTCTCTTAGTGGCTCTACCTAGTGGTTAGCTTACAATCGAGCATCCACTAAAATTTAAATATGTACCTACCAGACTGTGGGCTCACTTTGGGAGAGGGACACAAACTGGCGTCCTATAGCACCTTGAGGCAAACTGTACTGTCTACCCTTTAGTTTAACTGCACAGTTCCATCTGACATGCCAAACTTCATCGATATCAGCGGTTTCATTATGTACTATTGCTTCATTGGACTTATATTACTTACCTTGGAAATACTTTCCACAGACTAGACAAGCATAGACGTTGATTCGGGACAATGATACAGAACATAGCTTTTCAAAATCAAAGTCAAGCAACTGTCGATTGATAGTGTCCAAGTAAGGACACAGTCTATTGACAACAGGACCTGCGACTGTTCCTGAAAACAAAATAAATGACAACATTAAAGTAATAATTTGTGTGGACCTGGAAAAATAAATATGTTTGAACCAAAACTTTTAAAAGTCAGCCAAGTTAGCTTGGAGGGTAATGTTTGTGTCTTGTAAGCATTAGGTTCTGGGTTTGATTCCCACCAGGGATAAACTTTATCCTGAAACAGGCAAGATTCCTTTGCAGAAAGGCTGGCTTTCTGGTTGTGGTTAGTTACCAGGTTAGATTGAAACGGGACTAGTTGAGACAGGATGTTATTTCTACAGTTTGGCATGGGAGTGGTAACTTAAAAACAAGGTTAGTTTTATAACCTTGGCTTCCCCAACTCGGTACATAACCACGACCTCTTGTATATCCTTGTCTTTGATTTTTATCCTATATCCCCCCCCCCTTTCAATCTTCTTATGGGTATAACTTACGTCGTTTTGATGGGGAAGGACCAGAATCTTCCTCATCACTCAGAATTGGATCTATATCAAAGTTTTCTTCAATCTTTCTTTTTGTTGGATTTTTGGGTCTCTTTTGCAGCACACTGCTGTAGGACTCTTTTCCTTCCATAATTTGAAGGCTGATTTTTACTTCGTAAAAACAGAAGTAGGTGAACTTTAAATATCAACAGACTACTTTTGCGGAGTATTCAAGTTAGAAAGAACGGGAAGAATGATTTTTAAAAGGAGTTTTCGGATCACTCAGCTCTCGGCAAATCGGCAGATTCGGCAGTCGGTTTTCATTTTTCGTCTTTTTTCATTTTTCAAAATTTTCGCGCCTCTCGAAAAACTTTCCTTGAGCCTTCGTCCACACTCGAATACGAAAGTTGCGCTGCGACGGTAACAGAAGCGACAGCCATCGCATCGCCAGCGAGAAAAAAATATTTTTATTTTTTCCTTTCACTTTCTTTTTAATAAATGCTATATTAATATATTATTGTATTTTATTCTTTCATACCAATTAATATTATTATAAGTAAAAAGTAAATCTGTGAAATATATATATAAAAAAAAAAAATCGATCTACTTTTGCCGATCTTTTTCTTCCTTCAGCGAGTGTGGACATAGCTTTACGAAAAATAAACAAATCGCAAAATCGGCAAACTTTCGACGTTTCCGAAAACTTTTTGGAAAGGAAACCGCTAACCGCTGAAACTATTGAAACTTGAAACTGGAATCAAATGGATTGGCAAACCAGAAAGGCAACAAGGGGTTGAAGTCATATCAGCAAATACATCAAGGTCTGAGGTCTGCCCTAAAGCAAATAAAATCCTCCAGAGAAGGTAAGTTACAGCACTTACCTATAGCCATCTAAGACCCTCTTACCATGTCCAAGAAACTCTCTCCCCTAGATCTCTATGTATTCAGGGAAAATTGGGTATTAAAACATGCTTAAGGTTTAACCCCCTCATTCCTTAAATACTTTTGACAAAAATACTAACCTTTGGGCAATAAAATAATCTACTGTGCAAGTGGGCTTTTGGAAAAAAGTTTCCTGTTTGCAAAGCACATAAGCATGTCTTTTGCACAATATTATTGCCAGTAGACTGGGCTCTCAAGACCTTGTGCTAACAACAGGGACAAAGCAGCATTTCAGTTCTATTCCGTTTAACTCGCAGGTAACCCGAGCAACACAGCCACTTCAGAATGGATTATCAAAACCGGCCAGGTGGTAAAACGGGAGGAGGAGGTGTAGCATCATGGTCCGAATCAAACCGGGATAGACGGGAAAGGTTGAGACAACTTGCACTGGAAACCATAGACCTCAACAAGGATCCGTATTTTATGAAAAATCATTTGGGTGAGTTAACTTTGTATTGATTTGGGCTGAACTTCTGCTAAAGCCTATCTTTTCATCTCTTCATTAAAGAAATCATGATCTTGAAATTCCAAGATAATTAACTTTTTCCTGTCGAAATGTGAATTGAAATTTTCTAGAATAAAAATGCTGAATGAATAGGTATATTGATATGAGTTACCTAGTTTATTGCTTCTAGAGATTTACAACCTTTGTCCCAATCCTAGGTAAATTTATCAAGTTCTAGAACCAAGTAATCTAAATGTGTGATCCAACTATCCTGAATTTTAGAAATCATTAACTGCTACAATCTCTTTCATATCAAGTACATCTGTGTTTCAGGTTCATATGAATGTAAATTGTGTTTAACTCTGCATAACAATGAGGGCAGTTACTTGGCACACACTCAGGGCAAGAAACATCAGGCCAACTTAGCCAGGAGAGCAGCAAAGGAAGCTAAAGATGCACCTCAGCAGGTGAGTGTATTTTTACACCCATACTCTACCTGGTTTGCTTTTCTAACCCATGGGTCTGCAACAGTCTTGTGATGAATTGCTGTTGACTTCTGATGCTGTTTACACACATAAGGACTCAATATTGATTTCAACATTGGACTGGGGACCTGTGAGGACATGAGATACACAATACAGCTGCTGTTTAAATAGAAAAGGGCTGGGAAGAAAAAGACTGTGGACCTGGGAAAAAGGTGGTTTTGATAAGGACAATGTAAAGTGTTGAAAATCTCAAGCTCTTTTAGCAAAGCTAGCAGTTGAATGAGCCCCTTGATTGAAAATAACCAATTTAGGTACACAACTTGGACTCTTTTATGTTTATGGCTTCATGCCTCAAATAATAAATAATGTAGTCTGTAAATTCAAGATTCAGGGCACCAATATTAAACTTTGTATTTTTCCCCTTTCACAGCCTGCTCCAGAAAAGCCAAGAGTGGAACCTAAAAAGTTTGTCAAAATTGGTCGCCCTGGGTATCGAGTAACTAAACAACGGGACCCATCCAATGGTCAACAGAGTCTCTTGTTCCAAGTGGACTACCCAGGTAAGTGATTCCTTAGCCTGCCTCTCATTCAAAAATGAATTCCCTAAAGGGAATTTTCCTAAAAATCCCAAAGATACCCTTTCCTATGGGCAGAACCATGTATTTACTAGGAACTTTTCTCTCTTTGGGAATCCTAATAGGGATAAAGAGGAATTCTTTTTTGAATAAACCTGACGTTTTTCTATTTACAGAAATTGCTGATGATGTATTCCCACGTCACAGATTCATGTCTGCATATAGTCTCTTGTTCCAAGTGGACTACCCAGGTAAGTGATTCCTTAGCTTCCCTCTCATTCCCAAAAATGAATTCCCTAAAGGGAATTTTCTTAAAAATCCCAAAGATACCCTTTCCTATGGGCAGAACCATGTATTTACTAGGAATTTTTCTCTCTTTGGGAATCCTTATAGGGATAAAGAGGAATTCTTCTTTGAATAAACCTGACGTTTTTCTATTTACAGAAATTGCTGATGATGTATTCCCACGTCACAGATTCATGTCCGCATACGAGCAGAGAATTGAGCCTCCAGATAGAAAATGGCAGTATCTACTGTTTGCTGCTGAACCCTATGAAACTATTGCATTCAAGGTAAGTGATAGGACTGGATTATATGAAAGAATAACTAGTGGTTTAGTTTTAGTGGACCATGTAAAACTTACCTGTCAAAATCAGATTAGGCTATTGAACATACAACAGTGGTTGGGTAGAAAGAAAAGCTCACACAAGTGAGAATCTTGCTAGTGAATGGATTTTTTTTTTTTTT
>NW_007380255.1:0-2308 GCF_000475195.1 Diaphorina citri | reverse complement strand
TTTTTTTTTTTTTTTTTTTTTTTTTTTTTTTTTTTTTAGTTTGAACAAGGTTTAGTTATTATTCACCCCCTACATTGGCACAGATTTTTTTTTTCTTTCTCTTCAATTTGACCACAATAACAGTAGTAGCCCATTGCTGGAGTAAAGGGTCTTTTCAGTCCTATGCAAGCCGTATAAATAAGCACTATTATTATTTTCATTTCAGCCAACCTGGGCCGACTTTTTCTTCGCCGGTGTCCTGGACTATTTGAAGGGCCCCTATCATCTCCACGCCCACTATTTGGACAAGTACCCCTATTTGCAGAAGTTGATAGAGAAAATCCACGGGTTGCCTCGGGTTCGAGACTGGGTCGCCAACAGACCCACTAACAACTGGGACTGGCAGTACATGTACTTCTATAAGCTAGGCTAATAAAGTGGAACCTATGTATTTTGTTCTATAAGTTCCATCAAATGAGCCAACAGTCCAACACTGAATATGGAATGGAAAGATTGTTTTCCCTAAGTAAAAAAGTGAAATAGGGAATATGTTGCCCTGTTATAATTATTTCATTCCTTAATTCCCAGCCGTTTCTGAGATATAAGCGTGGTTCGCAAATCACGAACCACCCTGTATATATAAAAAAAAATGTTTGTTTCACTATAAACCTATGTCCAACAATATTTGACACTGTAGATTTGTAGAACAACCATCAAGTGACAAGGTGAAGAGGTGACTCTATGTTGTCAAGGCAGTGTACAGTTTCAGTTGATGTCAATTGACATCATTGACTATGTTTGGACACACCTTGAAAGGGGAATTTGAGAAGCCTATAGAAAAATATCCTGATGGTGAATCTCTATATTCCTTAATTTGTAGAACAACCATCAAGTGACAAGGTGAAGAGGTGACTCTATGTTGTCAAGGCAGTGTACAGTTTCAGTTGATGTCAATTGACAGCATTGACTATGTTTGGACACACCTTGAAAGGGAAATTTGAGAAGCCTATAGAAAAATATCCTGATGGTAACTCTCTATATTCCTTAGTAACTTTGACTAAAAAGGACTTACCAACTATTTCATAGTTATCCGGGAGACAGTAGAATTTCAGCGTGTGTAGATTGAGGAACACATGGTGACTTTCTGCTACACTATGTGTGTATGCAAACGTGTTTGTACCTCTCCCTGGGGGGAAAAAATATTAGGGCAAATATTGTGAGTCTAAAGACTTAAGTATATTAAAATTGAATAAGCCTGAAAAATATTACAAAAGAAAACTACTTAATTCAGAACCTACTCCTGATACCCCAAACAGGACTGTATTTAGGGAGGCCCAGGTCCCTCTTGTAGAAAAAGACTCCCCTCCACAATAAGCCATTCTTTGAACTCTTGGGCCCCCTTGCTGAAATCCTGTATATGGGTCTGATCCTATAATTTCAGCGTGTGTAGATTGAGGAACACATGGTGACTTTCTGCTACACTATGTGTGTATGCAAACGTGTTTGTACCTCTCCCTGGGGGAAAAAAATATTAGGGCAAATATTGTGAGTTTAAAGACTTATATTAAAATTGAATAAGCCTGAAAAATATTACAAAAGAAAACTAATTCAGAACCTACTCCTGATACCCCAAACAGGACTGTATTTAGGGAGGCCCAGGTCCCTCTTATAGAAAAAGACTCCCCTCCACAATAAGCCATTCTTTGAACTCTTGGGCCCTCTTGCTGAAATCCTGTATATGGGTCTGATCCTGTATTATATTATACTTACCTTGGAAATACTTTCCACAGACTAGACAAGCATAGACATTGATTCGGGACAATGATACAGAACATAGCTTTTCAAAATCAAAGTCAAGCAACTGTCGATTGATAGTGTCCAAGTAAGGACACAGTCTATTGACAACAGGACCTGTGACTGTTCCTGAAAACAAAATAAATGACAACATTAAAGTAATAATTTGTGTGGACCTGGAAAAATAAATATGTTTGAAACAAAACTTTTCAAAGTCAGCCAAGTTAGCTTGGAGGGTAATGCTTGTGTCTTATAAGCATTAGGTTCTGGATTTGATTCCCGCCAGGAATAAACTTTATCCTGAAACAGGCAAGATTCCTTTGCAGAAAGGCTGGCTTTCTGGTCGTGGTTAGTTACCGGGTTAGATTGAAACAGGACTAGTTGAGACAGGATTTTGTTTCTACAGTTTGGCGTGGGAAAGGTAATTTAAAAACAAGGTTAGTTTACTAACCTTGGCTTCCCCAACTCGGTACATAACCACAACCTCTTGTACATCCTTGTCTTTGATTTTTATCCTATTCCCCCCCCCCCCCTC
>NW_007380254.1:7371-27510 GCF_000475195.1 Diaphorina citri | reverse complement strand
GATAGGTGGCGCCAGTTACCAGAAAAGTCCAGGGGACCAAGGTACAACGGGGGCCAAGGTACGACTAGACACCCTAGTGGGGCAAAAAATTCTGCATGCCCTCTTATTAAAGAAAGTAAAAAGTAATATTAGTTCATACATTTTTTGGGGTACCCTCATACCTAAATACTTCAGCTATGTAAGGCTGATTTTTTATAACCTAGGTATACAAGTACTTTTATTAACACTCTAATGTTATATACCTACTTTAATGTTCGTACATACTAAGTACATATACCTATTATATATTATTAACAATGTAGGAAGGTACATAGCTACCTAGATTTGAACCTCTCACTCGTATTTCTCTTTCTATTTTGTCCTCATCATACCAATAGGTAGATTTATTATTTAGGTATTTATTTTAGATATGATAGGCCTTTTGGCAAGGTCTATATTTATCTAACTAGTGTATTTATCTAACTAGTGGTTCTAAATATTTATCTAACTATATAGTGGTTGACCCGTCCTTTGTACGGGAACACCACACACACCCATCAAACTAGTGGTTCTAAATATTTATCTAACTATATAGTGGTTGACCCGTCCTTTGTACGGGAACACCACACACACCCATCACACACACACCACACACACGCATCATACACACCCATCACACCCACACACCCACCATACGCACACACCCACACCCCCCACACACACGGTCGCGCTACGCGCTCCCTACCATACCTAATATACCTATCCCACAGTGCAGCATAATAGGCATAACTTTGAACCGCCGCCATTTTGAATCAGGATGGGATGTGACAATTTTAGGTAGCCTATGTCACCGGGAGTACTTTTCTTAACAACCCCAAAAAATTTCATCAAAATCGGTCGAGCCGTTTTTGCGTGAAAAGAGGACAATCAAAGGTCTATTTAGCGTGACAGACAGACGGACAGAAATTTTTCTAATGTCATTTTTGGAAGCGTGGATGCATAAGGAGTAAAAATAACTAAAAATTTCACGATTCCAAGCAATGTACAGACAAAGCTACAATTTTATTTATATAGATACTGAATAATTTCCTAGCTAAAAAGGCATGGCCGAACTTGTAGAAAATAATAAAAAATACGGTCGCGCTGCGCGCTCCCTATTAGCTGCATAGTTATGAAACTAAAAGCATAAACAAAACTCAAAATGTTGGTCGAGAGCGGAACATTTTTCTCCCGCAGTCTCTGCTTCCTGTGTATTTCTTATGGAACTTTAATTTTTACTCTATAAACCTCATGTCACTCATCCATTTAGTGGTCTTGCTCGGCGTAGCTAAATAACTAAAAATTTCACGATTCCAAGCAATGTACAGACAAAGCTACAATTTTATTTATATAGATACTGAATAATTTCCTAGCTAAAAAATCTAGATATAAATGGTTTTGTTCTAATAAAAAAACAAGAGAAACATTTTATGTATCTCGAGATAGGAGATCTTGTAAATCCGAAACTACTATAAAAGAATAAGAATGGATATTTCTATTTTGCCATCTAATATTCTAATAGGGAATGAAGGGATTGTGTAGTCCTAGTCTCGAGTTGGTTAACCCTTTGGAGGAGCACACAAATTATGAAGTGAATAAAAGGCGGGGTACAAAATTGATTTCTAATCTTTTTTGGGGTGGGATGGTCGAGTTGGTTAACCCTTTTAACACATAATGACTTTTATCACTTCACCCTCATACCTAAATACTTCAGCTATGTAAGGCTGATTTTTTTCTCGAGTTGGTTAACCCTTTTAACACATAATGACTTTTATCACTTCACCCTCATACCTAAATACTTCAGCTATGTAAGGCTGATTTTTATAACCTAGGTATACAAGTACTTTTATTAACACTCTTAAGAAAAATGTATGTAATGTGCGATTGTGCGTATTGTTCATATTTACAAAACTTGTCCATTCTGATGGCCTCTGGAGGTGAAAATGGATGTTTTGAAATTGCATTTTTGGGTTTGAATATTGAATTCCAATATGAATCATTAGTGGCACCTATTTGAAGCACAAATCACCAATCAAAATGAATTTCCCATTTTTAGGACTTCCCCTATTGGCATAAGAACATGGAAATATGAATAATTGAATCGGTCATACTCCGGCCCTGGTTATCGGATCGAGCTGATGCACTGTCAAGTAAGGGAGCGCGTAGCGCGACCGTGTGTGTGTGGGTGTGGTGTGTGTGGTGTGATGGGTTATTATGCTGCACTGTGGGACAAGTAAGGGAGCGCGTAGCGCGACCGTGTGTGTGTGGGTGTGGTGTGTGTGGTGTGATGGGTGTGTGTGTGTGTGTGATGGGTTTGTGTGTGTGGTGTGATGGGTGTGTGTATTTGTGTGATGGATGTGTGGTGTGTGTGATGGGTGGGTGTGGGCGTGGTGGTGGTGTGCGTGTGCGTGGTGGTCCCGTACAAAGGACGGGTCAACCACTAGTAAATAAATGAAAATATTAGATAAGTAAAGTGAAAAATTTTCAAGTTCTAACTCCTTTAAGGAATATTTCGGGGTGTGGGCGTGGTGGTGGTGTGCGTGTGCGTGGTGGTCCCGTACAAAGGACGGGTCAACCACTAGTAAATAAATGAAAATATTAGATAAGTAAAGTGAAAAATTTTCAAGTTCTAACTCCTTTAAGGAATATTTCGTTTTTTTTTCCCATCATCAAATTTTCTATCTCAAATTATATTTTAGAAAGTGGAAGGACAAGAATATGCAGCCTCTTTAAGACTTTGCAGTTTGCCTTTCGTAATCATTGTGAACAGTTTTCATTTCATTTAAAATTATGGAGAAAAGTAGAACAGTACCTACGCATTATAATAATTTGGTTGCCTCCTGATTTCAACTCATCAAGAAATATAGGCAGGTACTGGTACATAGTAAATCAGACATCTCCACCAATTATTAATTATACTGTTGCATATTGCATATTCAAACAATCACACGGCGCTCATACAAACTGACCTAAGAATTTTCAATTTTATTTACATTGTAGGTACCTCTGCTCAAGCCTACTAGTTAGATAGCTTCAAAGGTATAATAATAAAATAAACGGTCAAACTTTCTTGACTTGGCGGGGCGGAGCGCTGCCGCGCTCCTTAATCAAAATCAATCAATCAATCAATCAATCAATCAAACCGTGAATTTATTTGTGTTAAAGCAGAGCCTTTTTACAACTTTTTGTGGATATCAATCACAGCATTACTAAGTGCTTCCTTTGCAATTAATGTTCATCTTTGAATAATCTTTTTACACTGGTAATGCCGCCACTGGTACTCATGGGGCTGATCCCTGTGAGTGACAAAATGGTATAAACACAACCCTGACCCCGTGACTTTTAATGATGAAGGGGTGATTCTATGTTCTTTCTCTCTCTCTCTCTCTCTCTCTCTCTCTCTCTCTCTCTCTCTCTCTCTCTCTCTCTCTCTCTCTCTCTCTCATGTTTCTCTTGGTACATTAATTACTCTTGCTTCATATAGAGGACTGTATATTCTACAATGGTTCTCTTCTAACTGTCTACATAATAAATATATGTACATAATTATATCTGTATGTATAATTTATATGTACGCACATCGCACAGTCTTCCCGTTTCACCTCTATTGTGTTTTCCAATAAATTCAATATACAATCAGTTGTCCTATACCCTACAGTAATAGTAAATAGATTGCTACTGAGAGAAAAGTGATTTAGTTTCATGAGGACAAATACTTTATCTTGTTTTCTTCTTTTACTCTACCTTATCCCAATTCTATTTGGGGTCGGCGTTTCCATTTTGTATTCTACTCCTCCATTTCCGTCTATCCAATGCCTCCTCTTTATCTCTCTACCTTATTTTCGGCCTATCCCTTCTCCTTTTATCCCCTATACCTAAACTCTCTACTCTCTTTCCTACACACTAGGGTGGTTTTAAAAATATCGATTTCGGAAATTCGATTGCGCCATCCCCCCAAAGTGATGGGCCTTTGCAGGAATTAAGGTAGCCGAAGTTTCTGGCCGATTGAAAAAAGTGGGCGTTTGTCGATTCCCCCGAATTTTTGATTTGTCTCTTATGACTATAAACGGCCTTTATAACTGAATTTAAGGCCCCCCGGGAAGAAGGAAGAAGCTTTGAACAACTAAAGGCAGATGCCCAAGATCAAGAGAGTTGGAGAAGGACGTGTTGATACCTGTTAGTAGACAGATTTACAACTATACATATATAGGTATTGTATATGTTTTACGAGAGCTTATTTTCTTCTCGATAATAAATATTGTACCCGACTTTTTTTCTACGTATATAGCTATAAAAAAAAAACACATATTTGTTGTAATGTAGGTAGAATGTATATTATATGTAATACGTTTTAAATCTCATTTAAAGCTTAAGCATGGGAGTTTTTTTTTATATAATTTTCTCCTTTTCTTTCCTTTACTTTTCCTAATGGGTACTCCATACTATACATATATTTTTAAGAACTTATTTTATATTCAAGCATGTGCTTTATTTTATTCTGTCGGTTTTGATGTTTGTGGTTCACACGTTTAAATTTAATGCAATTTCAAGGGGACTGTCTAATTTACCGACACAACTATACATATATAGGTATTGTATATGTTTTACGAGAGCTTATTTTCTTCTCGATAATAAAATATTGTACCCGACTTTTTTTCTACGTATAGCTAACTAACCATGTAGTACATAATTATTATATGTAGTAGGTATGTATCTAAATAATAATATAAAATAACAATTGGAAATATCAAAAACAAATATGTACATTAAAAATACTAATAATAAATAAATAAAAAAAAATCCACCTGCGTATTAGTGGTGGAGACGCAATTTTATATATTATTATTATTTTTTTCTCTCTCTTGAAATTCAAGAAATTCAAGACACGCAGGTGGATTTTTTTTATTTATTTATTATTAGTATTTTTAATGTACATATTTGTTTTTGATATTTCCAATTGTTATTTTATATTATTATTTAGATACATACCTACTACATATAATAATTATGTACTACATGGTTAGTTAGCTATATACGTAGAAAAAAAGTCGGGTACAATATTTATTATCGAGAAGAAAATAAGCTCTCGTAAAACATATACAATACCTATATATGTATAGTTGTAAATCTGTCTACTAACAGGTATCAACACGTCCTTCTCCAACTCTCTTGATCTTGGGCATCTGCCTTTAGTTGTTCAAAGCTTCTTCCTTCTTCCCGGGGGGCCTTAAATTCAGTTATAAAGGCCGTTTATAGTCATAAGAGACAAATCAAAAATTCGGGGGAATCGACAAACGCCCACTTTTTTCAATCGGCCAGAAACTTCGGCTACCTTAATTCCTGCAAAGGCCCATCACTTTGGGGGGATGGCGCAATCGAATTTCCGAAATCGATATTTTTAAAACCACCCTAGTGTGTAGGAAAGAGAGTAGAGAGTTTAGGTATAGGGGATAAAAGGAGAAGGGATAGGCCGAAAATAAGGTAGAGAGATAAAGAGGAGGCATTGGATAGACGGAAATGGAGGAGTAGAATACAAAATGGAAACCCCGACCCCAAATTTATGCGTAAAATTGCTTTTTTTTCTCTGCACCATATTCTTTTTCTTATTATACTTTTTTATGCTCACTTATGAGAGAAGCTAACACATTAGAATGTGTGGGAAAGAAAGAGAGAGAGGCAAAAGAGAATAAAATGAGATATACCTAATATAGTTATTTTAAAAAGAAAATATTTTCGAGCCATTTGAATGCGGATCTTTCCTGAATGCTTAGGGAAGGAAAGAATAAAAGGAACTTCTTGGAAATCCGATGAGCCCTTGTTATCCTTATACATATACATATAATATTATATATCCTAATATAGAGCGTTCGAAAAGTCTTGGAACCCCTGAATATTTTTTGAATGGCTAAAGATGAGAAGCTGAAATTTGGGTTAGTGTTTTATCTTTCAAAATGCAACTTTTTGAAGAACCCCTGAATATTTTTTGAATGGCTAAAGATGAGAAGCTGAAATTTGGGTTAGTGTTTTATCTTTCAAAATGCAACTTTTTGAAGTACCTAGTTGCCAAATTTTGGCCGGTGCCAGAGTTGGCCCCAGGGGGGTCAACTTCAAAATCTTAAATAGGTACCCCATGATTGTGATACATCAAATTAAAGGCCATGAAAAACTTAGTACTTTGATAGAAGTTTGAGCTCGATCCAACAACCAGGACCGGAGTTATGGCCTATTCAATTTTTAATTTTTTCATGTTCTTCCGTCAATAGAGGAAGCACCCAAAATGGGAAATTCATTTTCATAAATGATTTGTGCTTCAAATAGGTCCCCTTAATTTTTGAACTGATGAATTTATAAACCTAAAATTTTATGTACGAGACTGTACAGAGTGTTTATTTAGTCCGGGGACCCCTGAATATTTTTTGAACGGCTGAAAATGAGAAGCTCAAATTTAGGGTAGTGTTTTATCTTTTAAAATACAATTTTTACTTTTTTAAAGTAGTTGCCAAACTTGGGTCGGAGTCAGGGTTGGCCCTAGGGGGGTCAACTTCAAAATCTTAAATGGAAACCTCCTACACCCAAATTTGGGCAAGGGCATTTATTTACAGTAAACTGCAAAAGATACAAAATTTGTTTTTGGTCGGTCAGCTAATATAAAGTAACTGCTCCATTTATAATTGATTCATACATTTGTTTTATGTCACAGATAGCCCTGTTGATGTCGCTTAGAGTGTCTATCTATATAAATAAAATTGTAAATTTGTCTGTACATTGCTTAGAATCGTGAAATTTTTAGTTATTCTTACTCCTTATGCATCCACGATTCCAAAAATCACGTTAGAAAAATTTCTGTTGTAAATTTGTCTGTACATTGCTTAGAATCGTGAAATTTTTAGTTATTCTTACTCCTTATGCATCCACGATTCCAAAAATCACGTTACACGTTAGAAAAATTTCTGTCTGTCTGTCTGTCACGCTAAATAGACCTTTGGTTGTCCTCTTTTCACGCAAAAACGGCTCGACCGATTTTGATAAAAAATTTTGTGGTTGTTAAGAAAAGTACTCGGGTGACATAGGCTCCCTAAAATTCTGTCTGTCTGTCACGCTAAATAGACCTTTGGTTGTCCTCTTTTCACGCAAAAACGGCTCGACCGATTTTGATAAAAAAATTTGTGGTTGTTAAGAAAAGTACTCGGGTGACATAGGCTACCTAAAATTGTCACATTCCATCCTGATTCAAAATGGCGTCGGTTCAAAGTTATGCCTATTATGCTGCACTGTGGGAGAAAGATAAAACACTAACCCAAATTTCAGCTTCTCATCTTTAGCCATTCAAAAAATATTCAGGGGTTCCAAGACTTTTCGAACGCTCTATATTAGGATATATAATATTATATGTATATGTATAAGGATAACAAGGGCTCATCGGATTTCCAAGAAGTTCCTTTTATTCTTTCCTTCCCTAAGCATTCAGGAAAGATCCGCATTCAAATGGCTCGAAAATATTTTCTTTTTAAAATAACTATATTAGGTATATCTCATTTTATTCTCTTTTGCCTCTCTCTCTTTCTTTCCCACACATTCTAATGTGTTAGCTTCTCTCATAAGTGAGCATAAAAAAGTATAATAAGAAAAAGAATATGGTGCAGAGAAAAAAAAAGCAATTTTACGCATAAATTTATATTTTATGTGCAAAAGTAGGGTGGCTATTCCCACACATTCTAATGTGTTAGCTTCTCTCATAAGTGAGCATAAAAAAGTATAATAAGAAAAAGAATATGGTGCAGAGCATGTAGAACATATGATATGAATCTTCTCCAAGTACAGCTTATAAAATTTAACTTGCTTCTGTAGCAGACGAAAAAAGTTGGTGCAGAGAAAAAAAAGCAATTTTACGCATAAATTTATATTTTATGTGCAAAAGTAGGGTGGCTAATGTAGTGGGGCAAAAAATTCTGCATGCCCTCTTATTAAAGAAAGTAAAAAGTAATGGAAGATGATGAAGAAACATGAATATGGGTAAATGTGACAACAGGATAATAAAACACAGAAAGGAATAGATAAGAAAAATGTGTACATTTCAATGAGCCCCTCCTAAGTGTGAAACTATTTTTTTTTATTATTATTATTTATTTTTTTACCATGATATCTTAGGATCTCTAATTTTTGGTTGTCAAAAGCCGCATACCACTTTCCTACATCCAAAAGTTGAACATGTAGAACATATGATATGAATCTTCTCCAAGTACAGCTTATAAAATTTAACTTGCTTCTGTAGCAGACGAAAAAAGTAAAAAAAAACACATATTTGTTGTAATGTAGGTAGAATGTATATTATATGTAATACGTTTTAAATCTCATTTAAAGCTTAAGCATGGGAGTTTTTTTTTATATAATTTTCTCCTTTTCTTTCCTTTACTTTTCCTAATGGGTACTCCATACTATACATATATTTTTAAGAACTTATTTTATATTCAAGCATGTGCTTTATTTTATTCTGTCGGTTTTGATGTTTGTGGTTCACACGTTTAAATTTAATGCAATTTCAAGGGGACTGTCTAATTTTTTTTTTAATGTTTTATGGATCTCCAAAAAAAAGGGTGGGTTTTTTTTTTTTTTTTTTTTTTTTTTTTTTAGGAGGTTTTGACAGAGGGAACTGTAACTGCTATGGTTTATCGTCCCGAAATCGAAGAGAGAAGGAAGACAGGATAGGAAAAAGCCAGCCGTTCCGAGAACGAACGTTATCCCATCAGGATAAAATCCGCCCCGGGCGGGAATCGAACCCGCGGCCTAGCGCTTACAAGGCAGACGCACTACCAACTAGATATAATGGAAAACATGAAATTTCCATCTTTCAAAGGACGATCTCAGTTTTCAGCATCAGCACAACCAACCCAAAACACTCCACTTAGCAAAGGGCTCTCTACCCTATTATGAAACCCGAAACTTTTTGAGTTCTGAATTTTTCCTACCTCGGCCTCTCACCAAAGCTTAATTTCATTACCTACCTACTGTTTAGGCATTAGGTACAGGAACAATTTTATTTGAAAAAAGCGGTGGTTGCAAAAAAAAGCACAAAATATACTGTGCCCTTCCCTCCTTTGCTTCATGTCGTTTCTTATTGTGGTGTTGTTTTAGAAAGTTTTGAAGTTTGCAGACCGCTGCGCTCAGCAGGATACCAGAATGTAATCAAATTCATTTCATCATCCTCTAGAAACCCTTTCCTTACCAGTAGGTAGATAGGTAGGTACTCGTCCAATGCAATGATTGAATTTAGAATTTGGATGTGATATCATCAGGCCCGTATCCAGGGGGGGGGATACGAGCCAACCATTAGATAGGTACCTATTTTAACCAAACTAAAAGAAAAATAAGGCCCGTATCCAGGGGGGGGATACGAGCCAACCATTAGATAGGTACCTATTTTAACCAAACTAAAAGAAAAATAATAATATAAAACACGAAATAAAAAATATGTGTATACCTCTACATATAGACAACCAAGCTGTATACATATTATGATGTATAAGTGATTACGGTCAAACTTTCTTGACTTGGCGGGGCGGAGCGCTACCGCGCTCCTTAAAGACAACCAAGCTGTATACATATTATGATGTATAAGTGATTATACATATGTATAGTGTATAGGTGACTAGACTAGATTATATCTACATACAGGATGTTTAACCTAAAAGTGCCCCATAGGAAATTAACCCATAAAATCAGTTTTTTCCCCATAAAAGTCCCCAATACACTTCTTGGGTCCACTAAGCATTCTTTCTTTTGGAACTTTTGACGAGGAATCGATTGGTGTAACTTTCAAGACTGTTCGACTTACAGTTAAGGAGTTACGGGTTCGAGACCCGGCGGGTTCAAGAAAAAATGCTGTTTTTGAAAAGGCCTTCAACGGTTTCTGTTAAAGATATTTGAGCTGTCAAAAAGTCATGTGATTTTTCACGCCAAATCGAATGGTGCTACTTTGAACACTATCCGACTCACTATTAAGGAGTTACAGGTTCGATTCTTTCCAGTGTCAATAAATTTTAATAATTTTCAGAAAATACAGATAAATGTACATGAATAGTCAATCCTATGTATTTTTTTTTTTTCACGAGGAATCTAATGGTTTAACTTACAGCTCTGTCTGACCAACAGTTAAGGAGTTACAGGTTCGATTCCTCCCTTTGTCAATAAATTTAATTAAATTTCATAAATCACTGATCCATTCGCATGTGAATAGTATATCTCATGTGATTTTTCATTCCGAATCGAATGGTGCAACTTCTAGCACTATCAGACTTACAATTGAGAAGTTACGGGTTCGATACTTCTCTGTGTCAACAAATTTTACCATTGAATCAGATATAACATCTTCACCGTCGAAATTTTCGTGAAAAATCACATAGGATTGACTATTCACATGAATATTTATAAAGAATTCATAAGAAATAGTAAAATTCATCGACAAAGGGGAGTATCGAACCCGTAACTTCTCAACTGTAAGTCGGATAGTGCTAGAAGTTGCACCATTCGATTCTGCATGAAAAATCACATAAGATAGATCGAATGGTGCAACTTCTAGCACTATCAGACTTACAATTGAGAAGTTACGGGTTCGATACTTCTCTGTGTCAACAAATTTTACCATTTTTTTGTGAACCATTACTAAATGAGCATGTGAATAGTCTATCTTATGTGATTTTTTTATGCCGAATCGAATGGTGAAACATCTAGCACTATCCGACTTACAGTTGAGAAGTTACAGGTTCTATACTCCCCTTTGTCGATGAAGTTTACTAGTTAGCTTGGTCGGTAGCGAGTCTGTGTTGAAAGCTCTAAGCCGCGGGTTCAATTCCCGCCCGGGGCGGATTTTATCCTAATTGGTTTTTATTATCGGAACGTCTAGCTTTCTCCTATCCTGGCTACATTCTCTCTTCACTTTCGAGACGACAAAATCTCAGCAGTTACAGTTTCCTCTATCAAAACCTCTTTTTTTTAAAACCTGATTAAAAAGAGAAGACAATAAAAAAAATATTTGTAGGTACATATAATAATAAATGTATATATAATAATAAATATAGGTACTTATATTTAGACGTATTAATAAATATGTGTAGAGCAACAGATTATGTATAAGAGGTATAGAAAAAATTAAAAATATCACAAGTAAAACTTATAGTTTTCCAACTTATTTCTGGAATGATATCTACTGGAGGACAAAATACAAGGGGGCACCTAATTACAAGTCTAGGTACTTATACAAGTACCTATGTCAAACATTAAGTTCATAAAACAAGCAGACAAACAAACACATACTGAAGAGAAAGAGAGAGAGGAGAGAGGGAAAAAAAAAAAAAAAAAAAAAAAAAAAAAAAAAAAAAACTAGCGGGAATAACACGATAACTCCCGAACTTCAATTTATTTGTATCGCTATCGAAGGGGAAAAAATCTATTCTAATAAAAATAATACTGTAGGAATATGATTGTGGCTTGTACCCGTAATAACACCCAAAGGTTATCATAACTCACTTCAGATTAAAGAGCAAATACCTAGACACTTATCCAGACTCCATCATACTTCTAAACTTATACTTAACTGTAGATCTGTAGAATGAGTGAGTTAAAAAGAACTAGACTCAGACAGTGAGGCAGATCCTAAAACATGCTATTCACTTTTCAACTCCCTATACAGGGTTTAGGTATACGCTTTTCCCGGAATGAAATTCCATGACTATTCCATGATTTTTCCGGAAAATTTCCATGAGTTTTCCAGAAAATTAGGGTGCGGAAGTACAAAAATCAGTAAGATTAAGGTATATTTAAATAAAATATGCAATATGCAGAATGTCAAGGAATATGAGGGGGATTGCGCCGCAGGCCATTTTTCGGAAAAACTTGATATTTAATTTGAATTTTTTTTAATTTTTGACCGGGTGGCAAATTCCATGACTTTTCTAGGTTTTCTTTAGATTTTCACGATTTTCCATGACTTTTTGGCCGATTCTCAGATTCCATGACTTTTCCAGGTTTTCCAGTCTTTCCAGGTCGCGTGTAAACCCTGCTATATGTATAGGGACTAACGACCTTATAGGTACAGGGAGCTAGAATTTGACTCAATGACTGAGTAGTTCACTGAAAAGAGTAGTTCTTTTTTACAACTCACTCACTCTTTACACATCCATACTTCTAAACTCATACTTAACTGGAGATCTGTAGAATGAGTGAGTCATACAAAGAACTACTCAGACAGTGAGGCAGATCCTAAAACATGCTATTCACTTTTCAACTCCCTATTACCTATAGGAACTATTTTCTACCTATAGGTATAGAGACTAACGACCTTATAGGTACAGGGAGCTAGAATCTGACTCACTAAACCGAGTAGTTCACTGAAAAGAGTAGTTCTTTTTTTTACATCTCACTCACTCTTTACCTCTCTCTATGGAGACCGAGTTTCAACACTCCTCAATATAATTTGAGAATTTGACCACAGTAATAGTAGTAGCCTACTGCTGGAGTAAAGGGACTTTTCAGTCCTATGCGAGCAGTACAAATAGGCACTATTATTATCATTATTATCTCTATGGAGACCGAGTTTCAACACCATCTGATTCTATTTTGTTATACGAGCGTTGTTATACGATCGTAAACGAGTATACGCACACACACACACACACACACACACACACACACACACACACACACACACACACACACACACACACACACACAAATATTCATTTTTATAATATATTAGATAATGTATATTCAGATCCACAATAGAACAGTTGCGCTTACCAAAGTCAAAGAGCACGAAAAATGAGGACCAACGGAATTTTTCTTTTTCTTCCACGACTTCTGCATCCCGAGATAAATCGATTAAAAAAATACCGGTAAATCTTGAACTCTGACGTAACGGCATACGCTCGCGTACACGATGACGTCAAATCAAATGTTCCGAGCAAAGCTCCCTCGCAGGTAACACATTAATGTGTTTGTGCGCATACGTATCTGCGTATTTCTTTCTGCTCCTCCGCCAGCGTGCTTGCATACTGGCGCTACCTAGCGAGGCAACTGCCTGAAGTCTGATGTCACACATCTTTGAATTCTTTCATTAGAACGGAAAATGAAATTTGAATTTTCGACCTTTTACAGTGATTTTTTTCGGAGTTTTGACCTCAGATTTGTATTTTTCACAACTTTTTACATAGGAATCGACCATTTATTAATAGTTTTTACCCATTTGCAACGTTGTAAGAATTGTAAGAATCTCACTGTTGTAAGAATCTCACTGTTGTAAGAATCTCACTGTTGTAAGAATCTCAGTGTTGTAAGAATTTCACTGTTGTAAGAATTTCACTGTTGTAAGAATCTCACTGTTGTAAAAATCTCACTGTTGTAAGAATCTCACTGTTGTAAGAATCTCACTGTTGTAAGAATCTCACTGTTGTGAGAATCTCACTGTTGTAAGAATCTCACTGTTGTAAGAATTTCACTGTTGTAAGAATCTCACTGTTGTAAGAATCTCACTGTTGTAAGAATCTCACTGTTGTAAGAATTTCACTGTTGTAAGAATCTCACTGTTGTGAGAATTTCACTGTTGTAAGAATTTCACTGTTGTAAGAATCTCACTGTTGTGAGAATCTCACTGTTGTAAGAATCTCTAAGAATCTCACTGTTGTAGATTTTGAACGGACGAAGCGAGTTCTAGATTTTTCCAAACTGAATGATCATTTTTCCCTTGATTTCAGTACAATTCTAAAACGTGGTTTTGTTCAAAATTTATCACTCACCACTTTGTCTGTTGTCGGTCAATGTTTGATAGCTGAAGAATACACTCACCATTGCTTCGTCTGGTGTCGATCAATGTTTGATAGCTGAAGAATACACTCACGATTGCTTCGTCTGGTGTCGGTCAATGTTTGATAGCTGAAGAATACACTCACCATTGCTTCGTCTGTTGTCGGTCAATGTTTGATAGCTGAAGAATACACTCACGATTGCTTCGTCTGGTGTCGGTCAATGTTTGATAGCTGAAGAATACACTCACCATTGCTTCGTCTGGTGTCGGCCAATGTTTGATAGCTGAAGAATACACTCACCATTGCTTCGTCTGGTGTCGGGCAATGTTTGATAGCTGAAGAATACACTCACCATTGCTTCGTCTGGTGTCGGCCAATGTTTGATAGCTGAAGAATACACTCACCATTGCTTCGTCTGGTGTCGGGCAATGTTTGATAGCTGAAGAATACTCTCACCATTGCTTCGTCTGGTGTCGGCCAATGTTTGATAGCTGAAGAATACACTCACCATTGCTTCGTCTGGTGTCGGCCAATGTTTGATAAAGTATCAGCATGAGTGAAAGAAAATCTAGCGTGCTATATTTAGCATCTCGCCAAATACGTGTATACCTATTCATGAGGACCAGGTAGAACAGTTACTTATCTACTATTACCTTCTACTTGACTTTGTGAAATGCAAAGGATTTATTTCATTTAAAACATACAGGATGCACTCAAGCAACACGAGGGACCCAATATTTTCCAGTGTTCTCTTAAAAAAAAAAAAAAAAAACTGTATTCTTTTAGAAAATAATTTAATAGTCAGTATTTATGTATATATGTAATTCTATAACCAGAAGAAAGTACTTATCACTATAATATGCGAGCAGGAAGAGGTAAAGGTAAACATGGTGATTTAGAGTTACGTACATTCACAGTGGGTGAAAAAAAAAGTATTCTATCACGTTTTACACAAACATTTTAGAAAATAATTTAATAGTCAGTATTTATGTATATATGTAATTCTATAACCAGAAGAAAGTACTTATCACTATAATATGCGAGCACGAAGAGGTAAAGGTAAACATGGTGATTTAGAGTTACGTACATTCACAGTGGGTGAAAAAAAAGTATTCTATCACGTTTTACACAAACCTGTCAAATATCTAAAGAAGAAAATCCAACATAATAGGTATGTGAAAGTTCAATTTTTATCAATTTGTGAAGATTGCTCAAAAGATAGATGGATGCTCTATCTAAATCCAACATAATAGGTATGTGAAAGTTCAATTTTTATCAATTTGTGAAGATTGCTCAAAAGATAGATGGATGCTACCTTGTACTTTGTACTCAACAGTCTATTATAGTATTACTGTCATAAAATTTAAAAATTCTACTTGAGAGGTAGGTAACTGTGCTATTTCAGGAGTAAAATGGAGTAATGAAATCCGTTCTCTAGATTGTCATATCTTCTACTTTTTTCAACAACCAGTATTAAAATAAAATTATCTTAATTGAGTTTACCTGGGAAGAAACAACACACTTTGCTTATTACGACAGATGTTCTTGTACCATAGTATAATGTATGTAAAAACGGGGTGAATTGAAACGAAACTTCATGTTAAGGTTTGAAGATTTTTTTTTCTTCAATTTTCCTGCTAAAATTTGAAGTCTTATAATTTGGAAGCGTTTTTTTTTTTTGCCCACATTACATCTCTTAGAATTTTAGCTGGAAAAATAAATAATTTTCAAACCTTAACCTAAAGTTTCGTTTCTATTCACCCCACTGTTCCTATTCACCCCGTTTTACTGTATCTATTCTTCTAAGTGGGAAATTCAAACCAGGAAAACTAAAAACATGAATTGTGATGTAATGGTGCTGGTACAAATTATGGGACAAAGTGGGTTTGCTGGAACAAAATGGGTACTAAATGATGGGCTTTGGTACAAATTCGCAGCAAAAGTTGTGGTGCTAACTTCACGCACCTAGGAAGGACGGACTAAAAAACCTATATCTGAAAAATACCTATGTATAAATACATAACATACCTATGTATAAAATAAATATAAATTAAGACATAGCTACCATAATTACTACATACACAATGCCGACGAAGCGAGAGGAGTTATGTACTATGGCGTCATCGTGTACGGGAGCGTATGCCGTGACGTCAAAGCTCAATATTTACCGGTATTTTTTAAATCGATTTATCTCGGGATCTAGAAGTCGTAGAAGAAAAAGAAAAATTCAGTTGTTGCAATGGGGTAATAATTATTAATAAAAGGTTGATTCCTGCGTAAAAAGTTGTGAAATATACAAATCTGAGGTCAAAACTCCGAAAAAATAACTTTAAAAGCTCGAAAATTTAATTTTTAACTGCCGTTCTAATGAAAAAGGTTAAAGAGTCGTGACGTCAGAGTTCATGAAATGCGCAGAAATGCATGCACTCAATCGATGCGGTAGGAGTCATGAACTAGGACGTCATCGCGTACGGGAGCGTATGCCGAGACGTCAAAGTTCAAGATTTACCGGTATTTTTTAAACCGATTTATCTCGGGATCTAGAATTTGTAGAAAAAAAAAGAAAAATTCCATTGGTCTTAATTTTTCAGCTCTTTGACTTAGAAACTTCACCCAAGTTAGCGCAACTGTTCTATTATGTGTCAGTGCTTTGCATTTACATTATTGTAGGTATGAGTATGAGCTCCCTAGGGATGTGAACAGTGATTATTACATGTAGATAGATAGTACCTGTGGGAGTACACATAGATATTATTACCAAATTATTGTAGGTATGAGTATGAGCTCCCTAGGGATGTGAACAGTGATTATTACATGTAGATAGATAGATAGTACCTGTGGGAGTACACATAGATTATTACCAACTTCTCACCGGAATGAATGCGATACACCGGAACTTAGCACCAAGGTCCCCAACAAGTTCGCTGAGCACTTTCATTGTATTTATAAAACAAATAGTACATGTAGATAGATAGATAGTACCTGTGGGAGTACACAATTACACATAGATATTATTACCAACTTCTCACCGGTATGAATGCGATACACCGGAACTTAGCACCAAGGTCCCCAACAAGTTCGCTGAGCACTTCCATTGTATTTATAAAACAAATAGTTCTTTCTGCCTCTGTTAGATCGGCATGTACATCAGATGATCAGTCTTTGGGTAGCATGACCTTGGACTTGCCGAGGATTGAGGAGTGTGACATTATCAGCTTAGCAGCAAAAGAGTTAAAATCTTCCTTTGTTTGTGGGGTTGATGGTATTCCTTCCTTCCTGGTTAAGTGTTGTATTGTTTCTATATCACATGTTTTGTGTAAAATATTTAATTGTTCCCTGAGAACGTGAGAACTGGTAAATTTCCTAGTAAGTGGAAAGTGTCTGTGGTAGTGCCCGTACCTAAATACATAACATACCTATGTATAAAATAAATATAAATTAAGACATAGCTACCACAATTACTACATACAAAATGCCGATTTTTTTTTTTCTTTTTACTCTATTCACTAGGTGACCCTGTATATTTAATGTGTGCGTATGAACAATTGTACTCTCTCTCTCTCTCTCTCTCTCACCCTTTTCATTCCTGAGCACTCCTGAGTTTTCTAATTTGATTTTTCATTTTCCTCCATAAATAATAAACAAGGAGAGAGAGAGAGAGAGAGAGAGAGAGAAAATTTGTAATTTTACAATTTCCTCTTTTCTGTGTTTCCTTTCTTTTATGACCTTCTCTCTCTCTCTCTCTCTCTCTCTCTTCCTCTTATTCTACCCTTGCTTTCTTCTCCTTTATCTTACCCACGTGATTTTCGGTGCTTTGCACTTTTCTCTTCTCTCTCTACCTCTCCCCCTCCTCCTCTTCATTAATTTCCACAGGATAATAATACTTTTCATTCCTGAGCACTCCTGAGTTTTCTAATTTGATTTTTCATTTTCCTCCATAAATAATAAACAAGGAGAGAGAGAGAGAGAGAAAATTTGTAATTTTACAATTTCCTCTTTTCTGTGTTTCCTTTCTTTTATGACCTTCTCTCTCTCTCTCTCTCTCTCTCTCTTCCTCTTATTCTACCCTTGCTTTCTTCTCCTTTATCTTACCCACGTGATTTTCGGTGCTTTGCACTTTTCTCTTCTCTCTCTACCTCTCCCCCTCCTCCTCTTCATTAATTTCCACAGGATAATAATAATAATTCGTTCCCTTGTTTTTCTCTCATGGTAATGAATAAATAAATTTGTTCCGATGAATATAATGCAGAATTTACATAATAATAATAATGTTCAATGCTATGCGATTAATATACAACATGTAGGTAGAAGCTATAAGGGACGCGTTTAACAAATTTATAAATAAAAACAACAGGGACAATAATAATAAAATTATGTGTACCTATAGGTGGTAGGTAACTTGAGTTTCAAATAAATGAAGATAAACGAGATTTCTGATAGATTTTTAGACGCAGGCTAGAGCAGCAGCAGAATCGCTTCCAATCATTTCTCATTTTATTGTATTGTAATATGTAGGTATCATTTTATTGTATTGTAATTAGGTATCATTTTATTGTAAGCAATATTATCTTAATGAACTATGGGTGCGAAGCATGGACGTTGAATGATAACCTGTGTGGTAGAATAAGTGCGTTTGAGATGTGGTGTTATCGCAGAATGCTGAAAGACAAATGGCAAGATAAAACGAATAATGTAACAATATTGGTGAAGAAAGACCAGGATTGTTGAACAAAGAAAGGGTAAAATTAAAAAATCAAATCAAGAATAATAATAAACTGAATATTAAACAAATTAGGTAGGTATATAGGTATTCTTTATTGAAAATTTTCTCAGGACTGTTTTTTGTAAAATCGGTGTGTGTCGAGCTGGAAGTTGCACAAAAGTCTTTACCTCCGGGTCTACAGTATAAAGAAGACATTACGACGGAACTTTTGAATACATATTTTTATCCGTCCTTCCTTTATTATTACTAATAATAAAAGGTATAGTGGACGGACTATTGTATTCGCTTCGGTGTCGGTCTGTCCGTCCGTCCGTCAGTCAACTTTTGAATACATATTTTTGAAAATTTTCTCAGGACTGTTTTTTGTAACAATATTAACATGAGACCTTTTCATAATAATTGTAAATAACATGATGAGAAAATAAAATCAAGTGCACTTACAGACAACATTCAAACTGACGGTATCCTCAAGACTTGCATCCTGGAGTACGGGGTTCTCACCCCGACATTTCAAGCTCCTGCTATCATCATCAGGAGTGGGCATGAATCTCAGTTTACTCACTGTGAGGGTTTCATTACTATGTTCATCAATCTGGAATACAGAGAGGTAAACATTGTTAAGAACTAACACAGCTTGTTGATCACGTATAAAATTGTGATACGACTATAAGATATACCTACATATCACAGATGAAAATCAATCTTGACAATGAATGAATAGAATCGTCTTATACAATGTATGTATCTATACTGTCTAAATCTAAAGTGTAAGTTTATTCAACACAGCATTAGACATCATATTCATAATAAAAAGTAAACATATCAATGCAATGGGACATTACTTTTTACAAGTCCATTTATTCTTGATGGTAAGATTGAAGGAACGCGTGGACGAGGAAGACCAAGAAGAGTATGGGACAATGACCTTGTAGAATGGTTGGGAAGGACGTTTCAGGAAATTCAGGAGCTGGCAGTAGACAGAACATCATACCGAAGCGCAATCTTCTCGATATTGGCCACCGGCAATCTTGCTGCCGCCACACATGAATGAATGAATGAATGAATATTATCTTGATTTACTACAACATGAGAACCTTAACAAGCGCGGCGGTACTGATTTTATGTTCATTCTGTATTATGTGTTGGAAATACATATAGTATCCAGTTTTAATTTTGAGGAATTTCTTTCATTAGAATAATTTTATTTTAAATTATTATCCTTAGGACATTATGTTTGCACGCATTGAACTAAATTCATGAAACGGGTCCCTCACACCATGTGAACAACAGAGTTAAGCTTTAATAGGATTGTTTGTATTAATAAATAATTTAATATGTACTGACGACATGTAATTATTTTATTTTACAAACCATTGAGCCGCAAGAAATTGATTTAAATAACAATTTCATGAATATTACAAACAGTATTTCACTACTTAGAATAGTATTCCTATACGTAGCATTAGGTGTCTCTCATTGACAACATTAAACTCAATGCTGAGATTGTCAAGTAGGTATAGGTACCTATGTATGTACATAATTATTTTAGAACTTGGTGATTATTAACACAGTTGACACGTATTCTCTTCTTATCTGTGTAGC
>NW_007380254.1:0-6718 GCF_000475195.1 Diaphorina citri | reverse complement strand
ATAAGTCCTTCTATGGGGACAGACAGACCGACCGACAGACCGACAGACAGACGACACCGAAGCGAATACAATAGTCCGTCCCCTATACCTTTTATTATTAGTAATAATAAAGGAAGGACGGACTAATGAAATTAGAAAACGATATTGAAGAGAGGAGGAAATTGGAGCTCATTTGCTACCCTCTCTGTTTACCGCAAATTACCCAATTAGAACATTTTTAAAATGTTAGCATTTCTCTCTCTGGATACCTACATAATAATTATTAACTACATACACAGTTGATTTTTTTTTTTTTTTTTTTTTTTTTTCTTAGGTTTTATTTAACGTGGCAGGATTCTCAGAAATGAGCTCTTCCACTTGAACAACAAAAGGATATTTGCTTATTATTATTAGATTTTGGGCCTTTGTAAGCCTCTCAGATACACTTTTTCTAAGTGAGCTTCACAGTTCAGCAGTTCACTGATCTACAAATTTTATTATTACATATTAGGTAATTACACTAATTTCATTATTTATTACATGTCAATGAAATACGAGTAAATATACCAAACAGCCAAACACCTTAAAATTGAATAAATATAAGAGAGAGAGAGAGAGAGAGAGAGAGAGAGAGAGAGAGAAAGAGAGAAACACCCTCATGTAATTTTACAGATGTGTTTGGAGAAAATGTAAAATAAAATAGAATTATGAAAATAATGTTGGAGAATGGTACTGGAAATTAATAGAGATTTTCGCATCACGAGGTTTTCAAGCTTGAGGGGCATGAAGTTTCTGAGTGACAAGAATGGATATATATATCTCCTAATACGTTTAACTAGCATGTTAATGTGTTGATCCCATGTATGTACATAATTATTTTAGAACTTAGTGGATGTGTCTATTCTTCTTATGAACAGTTGACACAATTATTAATAGGTATATATTTACCTATGTGTGTATTGTGTAACTCTATTGCCTGATGCGTACATCTAGGCGCACGGCAGTGCGCCAGGCCAAGTTCCGGCCTCAGCACGCCAGTGTGTATATTACGCGAAACATTTCGAGCCATTTTTACCCCTATCATTTATCTCCATTAATTATGCACGTATTGTTACGAAATTTGGACCATATGTTAAGCTATTATGCCTGCGAAATTCCGAAGTTCTAGCTTTTAAGGAAGGGGTAGAAAAGAGGTAGAATATTTACCCATGTGTGTATTGTGTAACTCTATTGCCTGATGCGTACATCTAGGCGCACGGCAGTGCGCCAGGCCAAGTTCCGGCCTCAGCACGCCAGTGTGTATATTACGCGAAACATTTCGAGCCATTTTTACCCCTATCATTTATCTCCATTAATTATGCACGTATTGTTACGAAATTTGGACCATATGTTAAGCTATTATGCCTGAGAAATTCCGAAGTTCTAGCTTTTAATATATGTTAAGGACCATATGTTAAGCTATTATGCCTGCGAAATTCCGAAGTTCTAGCTTTTAAGGAAGGGGTAGAAAAGAGGTAGAAATAAGCGATATATTTTAAGACTGACTGACTCACTCATCAAAATTATGAAGCACTTACTGATGTCGTAGAAACTTGAAATTTGGCAGGATGGTAGGTCTTGATGAGTAAGTAAAGGGAAAAATCTGAAAATGGGCAAAAGTTGCTCTGGGCTCCGCCCACAGGTGGATTTAACACGGGGAACACACTTTGAGGCCAGCAAAACTTTTCCTGTGTTCATTATTTCAGATTTAATTTCTTCGAAACAAAACTCAGGCACAATATAAGGTCTCAGGGGCGAAGCCCCGGGAGCGCGCAGCGGGACCGTAAACAAGGGAGCGCGAAGCGCAACCGCATGCACACTCCGTGAAGCCCCGGGAGCGCGCAGCGCGACCAAACACAAGGGAGGTGTTCATTATTTCAGATTTAATTTCTTCGAAACAAAACTCAGGCACAATATAAGGTCTCAGGGGCGAAGCCCCGGGAGCGCGCAGCGCGACCAAACACAAGGGAGCGCGACCGTACGCACAATCCCGCGAAGCCCCCGGGAGCGCGCAGCTCGATCGTATACAAGGGAGCGCGAAGTGCGACCGCATGCATTAGAAAAAGGGAGTGAGATCCCCCACAAAAACACAAATGTGAGATCGTATACAAGGGAGCGCGAAGTGCGACCGCATGCATTAGAAAAAGGGAGTGAGATCCCCCACAAAAACACAAATGTGAAAAAAAAGACCAAGTTCCTATCAAAAATGTCGTCCTATAAAAGTGGTGAGATCAGAAAATTAAGGACAAGTCTGCATTCCCAGTTTTTCGTGTCTGCTGAAAATGCTGAATCTCAATTCCTTCAAACTTCTCTCAATTTCAACTTGGCTATGTTTTTCCTACTCAAATAAATAAATAATTGAACGTGAAACCCCTAAGGAAAAACATAGCCAAGTTGAAATTGAGAGAAGGTTGAAGGAATTGAGATTCACCATTTTCAGCAGACACGAAAAACTGGAATTGCATACTTTGCCTTAATTTTCTGATCTCACCACTTTTAGAGGACGACATTTTTGGATAAGAACTTGGTAGAATTCAAAAGATACTAGGTATAGAATTTAGAAGCAATTTGTTGAAATTGAGAGAAGGTTGAAGGAATTGAGATTCACCATTTTCAGCAGACACGAAAAACTGGAATTGCATACTTTGCCTTAATTTTTTGATCTCACCACTTTTAGAGGACGACATTTTTGGATAAGAACTTGGTAGAATTTAAAAGATACTATAGAATTTAGAAGAAATTTGTCGCCATAACTTCGGAATGGTTTATACGTTTGTAGTGTACGATGTTACACAGCATTAGACATCATATTCATAATAAAAAGTAAACATATCAATGCAATGGGACATTACTTTTTACAAGTCCATTTATTCTTCAACACAATCAATACACTCACACTGCTCGACACTAATTCTATGAGCATAATAAGAACATGGTTTCAAATAAAGAAAAGCAGCAAATAAAACAGAACACAAGCGAGAGAAAGAGCGAGGGAGAGCCATAGAAAGTGACATAATCAGATAATAAAGAAATGAAAATCACAAAAGAAACAAAGATGAAAAGGGAAAGATGAAGGAGATGAAGAGAAAGGAAGCATCTACACACAAAGGAGTTAAGTCGATTTTGGCTTGAGTTCAATATTTTTCCCCCATTCTTATTTTTCGGTAATAAGAATATAAAGCTCCGGCGTTTTTCTAATTCACCATTTTATCCCTCCTATGTTAGCACTCTACGCCTCCATACTCCATAGCACCTCTTGCCTCACTTGCTGCCAAAATGAAAATCAAACCTTATAATTCATTGTCAAAAGAAAACAAAAACCTGTGAGAATGAGAATAGTGGGGAAGTGTTGTGCTGGGAGGACAAGAGAAGAGTTTGTATTAAAATCTTAAGAAAGTACTTCATGCTGTTTCCTCATTATCCACTTGAATATTCCCTCTAGTACCTACCTAGATTAGTTAAGTTATAATCGTGGAGGCTTAGAGGAAAATTAATCTAATCGAGAGTATAGTGAAGGTGTTGGTGAAAATAATGAATAAACTCCTATCTCACCATCTCCATGTTTTAGAGTCACCAGACGAGACGAAGTTATTTTATTATTTTATATTTGTTTATTTTTTTTTTTTACTTTCTATTACTACAGTATAGCGAGCTATACTAGTAATGAAGAAGCATCTACACACAAAGGAGTTAAGTCGATTTTGGCTTGAGTTCAATATTTTTCCCCCATTCTTATTTTTCGGTAATAAGAATATATCTATGTTTTATTTATAAACTTCTAAACTGTAAGATCGACTGTAGCTACTTACTACAAAGTTTAAATATATCTGTACCTAGTATTGCACCCAGGACCAGGTACGCAAGCTCTGGGACCAGGAATACACTATTTCGCCTGTCAACTCAAAATACTGTAGAAACACTTTGTACCACTCAATAGATTTATGGCTACAGCCAATCAATTTTATTTAGATTTCTCATATTTGTTAGACAGTTGAAAGCTCCACTTTTTCCTACTGACTAATGCTTCGTGAAAATGTATTGAACCTTTTTATTATTTGTTAATTAGTCACATAAGTACTTTTTTCTTTGTTAATTAAAATTCCAGTAGTTATAATGTAATTGGGGATCGGTACCTGCTTTATTGTAATACCGATTACCTGTATTGTAATTACTCAAAATAAAATTGAAATTGAAATTAAATTGAAATTGTTATTATTATTATTATTATTATTATTATTATTATTATTATTATTATTATTATTATTATTATTATTATTATTATTATTATTATTATTATTATTATTATTATTATTATTATTATTATTATTATTATTATTATTATTATTATTATTATTATTATTATTATTATTATTATTATTATTATTATTATTATTATTATTATTATTATTATTATTATTATTATTATTATTATTATTATTATTATTATTATTATTATTATTATTATTATTATTATTATTATTATTATTATTATTATTATTATTATTATTATTATTATTATTATTATTATTATTATTATTATTATTATTATTATTATTATTATTATTATTATTATTATTATTATTATTATTATTATTATTATTATTATTATTATTATTATTATTATTATTATTATTATTATTATTATTATTATTATTATTATTATTATTATTATTATTATTATTATTATTATTATTATTATTATTATTATTATTATTATTATTATTATTATTATTATTATTATTATTATTATTATTATTATTATTATTATTATTATTATTATTATTATTATTATTATTATTATTATTATTATTATTATTATTATTATTATTATTATTATTATTATTATTATTATTATTATTATTATTATTATTATTATTATTATTATTATTATTATTATTATTATTATTATTATTATTATTATTATTATTATTATTATTATTATTATTATTATTATTATTATTATTATTATTATTATTATTATTAGAGTCTAGATTTTTTCTCCAAGTTTCTATTTTTTTTTTTTTTTTCCTTTGGGCTTCGTCGCAAGGAATTGATGATGGTAAAATAATGTAGGTATTACTGCAATAGGATAGGATACTATTAGACATTATCAGTAGGTACTACTACTATCTATACATATACATATAGGTATGTACCTAATACTCGTAATATTCTAGTGTTTCACTTTCACTTAGTCCGATCAAGGCTTTTTTTACTTTTTTTTTTTAAGTAAAGCCAGTTTTTTTGTAATGAAATGTGTTACTTTCCCATCAAATATACGAGACATTTTGTTTAGATTTCTGGAGTAAAAACTTTTTAGTCCCATTCGGGTGAGATATACGATTTTTTGAACGGCTGAATATGAGAATCTAACATTTGGGTTAGTGTTCTATTTTTTGAAATACAATTCTTTGAAGTAGTTACAAAATTTCGGCCAGAGCCAGGATCAGCCCCCGAGAGGCCAACATCAAAATCTTAAATAGAAACGTAAGTTGGCCCCCATTTGGGTTAGTGTTCTATTTTTTGAAATACAATTCTTTGAAGTAGTTACAAAATTTCGGCCAGAGCCAGGATCAGCCCCCGAGAGGTCAACATCAAAATCTTAAATAGAAACGTAAGTTGGCCCTCTGGGGCTGACCCTGACTCTAGCCGAAATTTTGAAACTACTTTAAAAAATGGGATTTTAAAAGATAGAACACTAACTCAAATTTCGGATTCTCATCTTTAGCCGTTCAAAAAATATTTAGAGGTTCCAAGTCTTTTCGAACGCTCTGTATAAAACAAGGTATAAATTCTATTCTAGTTTGGAAATTAAGCGAAATGTAGAGCCAAAAGTTTCTATTTTGACGAACCCCCCAAGTTTGTGTTCCTATGTTGGTGCATTTTATATATTTATGCACCCCGCCCCCTGTCTAAATGAAAAATATTTCCCAGACGAACCCCCCAAGTTTGTGTTCCTATGTTGGTGCATTTTATATATTTATGCACCCCGCCCCCTGTCTAAATGAAAAATATTTCCCAAGCTTCTGTGTGCTGATATAATATTTCATACTGTTGGAGTCAAAGTGTTTTCCCGGAACAAATAATAACACAGGTGATGTAATACCCATAAATTGATATTACATCCGTATTGGGGTCATTTCATATTGTTCGGTCGTCTCTATTGATTAAAACACAGAAATCGGACACGGATAGGAAAAGTGTCTACTTAATCTTCATTTTATTGGCGAAAATCTTTTAAATGTTCTTGATGGATTCCTCTGTAACTTTGTTAAGGTCCATATGGATAGTGAGTGAGGAGAGATAGAGAGAGGGAGGGAGAAGTGTATAAGTTGTTTCCCTCTCTATATCTTTTAAATGTTGTTTTATTATTATTTTTTTATTATTTATTTATTTTTTTGTGGCCTTCTTTTTTTATGCGATTCATAAACAAAGGAACCAAATTTACCAAATCCTTTGGTAGAAGTCGAGCTGGAAGTTGCACAAAAGTCTTTACCTCCGGGTCTACAGTATAAAGAAGACATTACGACGGAACTTTTGAATACATATTTTTGAAAATTTTCTCAGGACTGTTTTTTGTAACAATATTAACATGAGACCTTTTCATAATAATTGTAAATAGCATGATGAGAAAATAAAATCAAGTGCACTTACAGACAACATTCAAACTGACGGTATCCTCAAGACTTGCATCCTGGAG